>NC_091171.1:43149957-43249957 GCF_040958095.1 Procambarus clarkii
AGGAAAGGATTGGTGCCCAACGACCTGGACGGTCGGGGATTGAACGCCGACCTGTGTGACGCGAGACCGTCTCTCTACTGACCGGCCCAAGTGGTTGGGCAAGTAAACTAAGAGTCACCAGGCACTAGTAGACTAAGAGTCACCAGGCACTAGTAGACTAAGAGTCACCAGGCACTAGTAGACTAAGAGTCACCAGGCACTAGTAGACTAAGAGTCACCAGGCACTAGTAGACTAAGAGTCACCAGGCACTAGTAGACTAAGAGTCACCAGGCACTAGTAGACTAAGAGTCACCAGGCACTAGTAGACTAAGAGTCACCAGGCACTAGTAGACTAAGAGTCACCAGGCACTAGTAGACTAAGAGTCACCAGGCACTAGTAGACTAAGAGTCACCAGGCACTAGTAGACTAAGAGTCACCAGGCACTAGTAGACTAAGAGTCACCAGGCACTAGTAGACTAAGAGTCACCAGGCACTAGTAACCTAAGAGTCACCAGGCACTAGTAGACTAAGAGTCACCAGGCACTAGTAACCTAAGAGTCACCAGGCACTAGTAGACTAAGAGTCACCAGGCACTAGTAGACTAAGAGTCACCAGGCACTAGTAGACTAAGAGTCACCAGGCACTAGTAACCTAAGAGTCACCAGGCACTAGTAGACTAAGAGTCACCAGGCACTAGTAGACTAAGAGTCACCAGGCACTAGTAGACTAAGAGTCACCAGGCACTAGTAGACTAAGAGTCACCAGGCACTAGTAAACTAAGAGTCACCAGGCACTAGTAGACTAAGAGTCACCAGGCACTAGTAACCTAAGAGTCACCAGGCACTAGTAGACTAAAAGTCACCAGGCACTAGTAGACTAAGAGTCACCAGGCACTAGTAGACTAAGAGTCACCAGGCACTAGTAACCTAAGAGTCACCAGGCACTAGTAGACTAAGAGTCACCAGGCACTAGTAGACTAAGAGTCACCAGGCACTAGTAACCTAAGAGTCACCAGGCACTAGTAGACTAAGAGTCACCAGGCACTAGTAACCTAAGAGTCACCAGGCACTAGTAGACTAAGAGTCACCAGGCACTAGTACACTAAGAGTCACCAGGCACTAGTAACCTAAGAGTCACCAAGCACTAGTAGACTAAGAGTCACCAGGCACTAGTAGACTAAGAGTCACCAGGCACTAGTAACCTAAGAGTCACCAAGCACTAGTAGACTAAGAGTCACCAGGCACTAGTAACCTAAGAGTCACCAGGCACTAGTAGACTAAGAGTCACCAGGCACTAGTAGACTAAGAGTCACCAGGCACTAGTAAACTAATTTTTAACCCTGCCCAAAATGTTCCAATATCCTGAAAGGCTTCGGGTTCTAATTGCTCGTGTATTCTAAATGGTGCCAAGTCCCAAGGGGAAGAGTGCCATAATGGCATCCATGTGTGAGGGGTCAATGTGTGAGGGAATATGTGAGGGAATATGTGAGGGAATATGTGAGGGGGAGTAAATATATGTGTGATGGATTAAGTATTTGAGGGAGTTTATATAAGAGCAAGTAAATATGTTATGGAATTAATATGTGGTGCAGTACATATGTGAGGGAGTAAATATATGAGAGTAAATATATGAGAGTAAATATATGAGGGGATTAAATATATGAGGAATAAATCGATTAATATACATTGTATTATATATAAACTGCAGAAAAAATATAATATAAATATAATATTTGAGATAAGAAATAGAAGTTAATTAACGTAATGGCCACAACGTGGATAAGGGGGTAGTGTTGTTGACCTGTATAGAGGCGTTGCTGACCTGTATAGAGGTGTTGCTGACCTGTATAGAGGTGTTGCTGACCTGTATAGAGGCGTTGCTGACCTGTATAGAGGTGTTGCTGACCTGTATAGAGGTGTTGCTGACCTGTATAGAGGCGTTGCTGACCTGTATAGAGGTGTTGCTGACCTGTATAGAGGTGTTGCTGACCTGTATAGAGGTGTTGCTGACCTGTATAGAGGTGTTGCTGACCTGTATAGAGGTGTTGCTGACCTGTATAGAGGTGTTGTTGACCTGTATAGAGGTGTTGCTGACCTGTATGGAGGCGTTGCTGACCTGTATAGAGGTGTTGCTGACCTGTATAGAGGCGTTGCTGACCTGTATAGAGGCGTTGCTGACCTGTATAGAGGTGTTGCTGACCTGTATAGAGGCGTAGATGATCCAGAAGAGGTTGTGGAGCAGGTAAGTGAAGAGCAGGTTGGTGTGGATTGTGTTCCGCAGACACCGCAGATCCCTGCAAATACATCATGATGAATTAGCGATGATTTTCTAGTGTTATCATATCTATAGCAGGTGTGTGTACTCGTCTATTTGTGTCTGCAGGATCGAGTGCTGTTACTCTTTGATCCCGCCTTTCCAGCCATCGGTTCTTTACAGCAATGACTCCTGTCCCATTTCCCTATCATACCTGGTTTTAATGTGATGAATAGAGTTTGCTTCCACAACCTGCTCCTTAAGTGCATTCCATTTTTTCCACTACTCTCACGCTCAAAAAAAACTTCCTAACATCTCTGTGACTCATCTGAGTTTCCAGCTTCCACCCGTGTCCTCTCGTTCTGTTTGTATTCAGTGTGAACATTTCGTCTATTTTCACTATGTCAATCACCCTGAGTATTTTATATGTTCCTATCATATCCCCCCCTCTCCCTCCTTTTTTCTAGTGTCATCAGGTACAGCTCCTTCAGTCGCTCTTCATACCTCATCCCTCTTAACTCTGGGACGAGCCTCGTCGCAAACTTCTGAACCTTTTCCAGCTTCCTCATGTGTTTCTTCAGGTGGGGGCTGCATGTTGAGGCGGCATACTCTAAGACTGGCCTCACGTAGGCAGTGTAAAGTGCCCTAAATGCCTCCTTACTTAGGTTTCTGAATGATGTTCTGACTCTTGCCAGTGTAGAGTACGCTGCTGTCGTTATCCTATTTATATGTGCGTAAGGAGTTAGATTAGGTGTTACGTCCACTCCCAGGACGTAACCTATGATGACTTTCTCGAGTCATCACAGGTAGGCAGTTTCCCTTCATTGTGTACTGTCCCTTTGGTCTCCAATCACCTAATCCCATTTCCATAACTTTACACTTGCTCGTGTTGAACTCCAGTAGCCATTTCTCTGGCCATCTCTGCAACTTGTTCAAGTACTCTTGGAGGATCTTACAATCCTCCTCTGTCACAACTTTTCTCATCAACTTTGCGTCATCCGCGAACATCGACATGTAGGACTCTACTTCTGTAAACATGTCATTAACGTATATTAGAAATAGAATCGGTCCCAGCACCGATCCTTGAGGTACTCCACTCGTTACTGTTCGCCAGTCCGACTTCTCGCCCCTTACCGTAATTCTCTGGCTCCTTCCTGTTAGGTAGTTCCTTATCCATGCTAGGGCCTTTCCTCCCACCCCCGCCTGCCTATCGAGCTTGAACAGCAGTCTCATATGTTTGGTACTGTATTAAAGGATTTTTGGCAGTCCAGAAATATGCAGTCTGCCCACCCATCTCTGTCCAGCCTTATCCTCGTTATTTTATCATGTAGTGATAAGAGGTTTGTTAGGCAAGATTTCCCTGTCCAGAACCCATGTTGATGTTTGTTTACAAACGTAATGTTCTCCAGGTGTGCAACCAGTCGTAGCCTAATTATTCTTTCAAGTATTTTGCACTGGATGCTTGTCAGTGATACAGGTCTATAGTTAAGTGTCTCCTCCCTATCACCTTTCTTGAAGATCGGTACGATGTTTGCCCTCTTCTAGCAATTGGGCAATTCTCCCGACATAAGTGATTCATTAAAGATCATTGCCAGAGGCACGCTGAGGGCCTTCGCTGACTCTTTTAGTATCCACGGTGATACTTTGTCTGGTCCAACAGCTTTAGTTGCATCCAGTGTTGTCAACTGTTTCATTACCTCCTCTGTTGTCACCTCTATATCTGATAGTCTTTCATCTAGGGTAATCTCTTCTAACAATGGGAGCTGCTCAGTCTCGGTTGTGAACACTCCATGGAAGCTGGCATTCAGTGCCTCGCAGATTTCCTTGTCACTTTCTGTATATGATCCGTATGTGCGCTCGTGTGTGTGTGTGTGTGTGTGTGTGTGTGTGTGTGTGTGTGTGTGTGTGTGTGTGTGTGTGTGTGTGTGTGTGTGTGTGTGTGTGTGTGTGTGTGTGGTGTGTGTGTGTGTGGTGTGTGTGTGTGTGTGTGTGTGTGTGTGTGTATGTGTGTGTGTGTGTGTGTGTGTGTGTGTGTGTGTGTGTGTGTGTGTGTGTGTGTGTGTGTGTGTGTGTGGTGTGTGTGTGTGTGTGTGTGTGTGTGTGTCCAGGCTTCCTATTACACCTACATCAATGCCTATTTGTGTGTTAGCCTGTCTTTCCATCCAAGGTTGGAGGCCAGAGGCTAGCGGCTAGCCTCACCCACCTTTGCAGGACAAATTGTCAGTGGTATGGGGCGGACATAGGCTGGCCGGAGCCGCCAGTATTCAAGAGGGAACAGCGTGCCGGGGTCACACTCTGATCCACCACGAAAATGTTTGACGCTGTGAGAGGTTGCACCTACGTAAATATTTTGAAAACGAAGAACCAAAACAAATTTGTGTCTCATAGTAACATACACCATTATGCATTAACCTCTGGAAAATTAACATGATTTTCTGCTTTTCATACTTTGGCTGTAGTCCCATAAAAACACGTAACTTTATCAAAAGTCCAACTCACAGATTCGAAGCCAAAGAGGAAGTATTATATGGCACATGCCCTTATTGTGTTATTTGTTATATTGTAGGAGAGAGGGAAAGAGAGGGGAAACCACCTATAAATCCAGACAGACCCGGGCACCGCCGGTTAAACCCCCCCCCCCCCTAGTAAAGTGTGTGGAGTTTCCCCTCACACACTATTCCTCTCGGCCCATTGCTCTTACGCACCAGAAATACTTCTTTACATCCCAATGTAAATATTTACAATGGTATGCATCAGGGTTGCCACTCTCATTTGCATAATCTTTCAAGTATGCAAATTTGCATCCCAGAAATTTGAGGCGTCGCTTTATGGGATTACATTAGGCCTCGCAGCGCTTACAGTGACAGTGTGGGTACAGCTGCTCTCTATATACCCCCCCCTTCCCTCCTCTGATTGGCATAAAGCGTACATCTGATTTGTGCGCACGTCTGATTGGCATAGTGTACTGATGCTCCGTCTACACTCCTGATTGGCAGCGTTATCTTGAGGTTATCTTATCTTGAGATGATTTCGGGGCTTTTTAGTGTCCCCGCGGCCCGGTCTTCGACCAGGCCTCCACCCCCAGGAAGCAGCCCGTGACAGCTGACTAACACCCAGGTACCTATTTTACTGCTAGGTAACAGGGGCATAGGGTGAAAGAAACTCTGCCTATTGTTTCTCGCCGGCGCCTGGGATCGAACCCTGGACCACATGATCACAAGTCCAGCGTGCTGTCCGCTCGGTCAAAGTAACTTTATACGCTGCCGATCAGGAGTTTGTCCCTGATGTTCAGAGCGTATTCAGCTAGTTTCTACAGGACAGGTTCGGCAGAATCTGTTTTGTTTACACGTTTGCTCGACATCATGTGTAGAGTTACTGCCTGAACACCATTGAGTGACAGCGAGTGTACCGTTACTGCTTGCACACGCTTGAGTGACAGCGAGTGTACCGTTACTGCTTGAACACCATTGAGTGACAGCGAGTGTACCGTTACTGCTTGCACACGCTTGAGTGACAGCGAGTGTACCGTTACTGCCTGAACACCATTGAGTGACAGCGAGTGTACCGTTACTGCTTGCACACGCTTGAGTGACAGCACACTCAACACCTGAATACAGGTGTTGAGTGTGCTGGTGTGATTGACAGTGTACTTTGAGTGCCAGCACTTCTTTAGTGAAGGTAAGTGTTATAAAGGCCAATTTTCCAAAGAAGATCATTACAATCAGTAGAGAATGTCAAGAGCCCTTGGGCACTGTGCCACATTAGAAGAAAGATCAAGGTGGACATGATCACGACATTTAAAATGATCAAAGTAGTGACGGAAGAACGGACTAGCCAAAGACTGAGACAAGACACAGATGAGCCAGAGAGACACGCCAAAAGCAAACTCTTCAGAGAAATTGTAAATATGTAAAATATATAATAACAATCTAAATGTTTATATAAGAAAAATGAGCGTTTAAATGCATTAAATTATTGGTACGTCGAGAAACGGGGTCTCAGGAGCTGACGCCTAACCTGTCACTCGCCCACACTTGCACTCACTTGAAGGAGCGGGGGCTCAGGAGCTGACGCCTAACCTGTCACTCGCCCACACTTGCACTCACTTGAAGGAGCGGGGGCTCAGGAGCTGACGCCTAACCTGTCACTCGCCCACACTGGCACTCACTTGAAGGAGCGGGGGCTCAGGAGCTGACGCCTAACCTGTCACTCGCCCACACTGGCACTCACTTGAAGGAGCGGGGGCTCAGGAGCTGACGCCTAACCTGTCACTCGCCCACACTTGCACTCACTTGAAGGAGAGGAAGATCCAGAGGGCCAGAGTGACAGCAACGAGACTGAGAGAGTTGCCGATGTAGAAGATAGTGCTGATGGTGTTAACGGTGTTGACTTCGGGGTTCTCGATGACGGAGTCGAGGCAGTCGTTGTAGAAGGACTTCTTGGACCACGTCCCGTTCGGGTAGCACAGGAGCGTCGCGTTTTCTGCCAGGGAGAGAGAGAGAGAGATTACCTAGAGGTTGGGGTTGAAAAGGCACTACGGGCTAACCATAGCCCGTGCTACTTTGAACTTTGTTCCAGGTAGCGAATCTTTAACAACAACAACTAGAGGTTGACAGGGAGAAAGAAAATGGGTAGTTACGTGGATGAAAGAAAATGGCTCTTAGGCTGGGATATATATAGGGAAATGTGCTATAGAGGCGGGATATATAGAAGAAAATGAGTTGGCATTCAATATAGATAGAAAATGGGATTTGTCCACCGTTTGTGCAAAGGAATTTCCCGTAAATGAAACAATTGAATGCTTGCTTGTGCAGGCACATAGAATGATGACAGTACTTCTAATAACAGGAGACTTTCGCCACCACCAAACTGATTAGGTAATCTTGGAGCCCTCAAGGAGACGATTAGACACGGATGGATGCTCCAGGTGAACCTCCTGACGCAACACCTCCCAATATTTCGCTCATGTCAAAGAGAGAAGCATCACCAAGGACAGATTACTTCATCCCCAGAAAGACAGGATAATTTACTCCTTAAGTCTAGTAATATAACCGTCGCTGACGACCCTCCACTTGGACTATATGTTTCCAAAGAGATCAGAATCAGAAACTCTATTCTTAACAACTTATACAAATCATTACAATAATGGCCGGGACTTGGCCAATAAATAAAGTTTGATTTGGGACTAGGCTATTACACTAATGGCCGGGAATAGGCCAGTAAATAAAGTTTGATTTGGGACTAGGCTATTACACTAATGGCCCAGGACTAAATAAGTGTACAGCAGTCTATATCATACTTACATTTATGGCGTAAAGTGAGTGACATTTAGCTTACAATTTAAAATGTTATATATATTGGACAAACCATGTATTGTTTATCATTAGAGCGATAAACAACCAGTGAAGAGGAAGGGTGCCATAGGCACACTCAGAGAGTTAGTTTAGTTCATATATTATGCACCCCATACCCAGTAGGTGGTAGTGGAAAGGGTTACAGAGGTACACAATGGGCTCAGGGACTCAACCCCACAATTCATTTAGCTAAACAAGTTACAATCTTGATGAGCTAGTTACAAAATTCAGTTTAAGTCGTCACATCAACAATGGGTTCGAGATCGACCAAAAGTACAGTTTCTAAATTAAGCAACTGACATATGTGGAGAGCCTAGTGTCACAAGTTATATGTTTGTCCTGCACACCGCCCCCCATCCAGTGGGCAGCGGTGGATAGGTTACAGTCACTTAGTTACTACCTACAGTTAGCAAACTGGGGATATTTGGTTAAAATTTCTGATAGTAGATCATTTTGAATGAAATATTTACACATCGCTGGAACATTGGTTATAGAATTGTCTCTGAATTCACGTATCTTTTCGCACTCCATCACATAGTGACGGAGGGTGTGCGAATAATTTTATTGACACAATTTACATTTGGTCAGGTCTACATCAGCAGATAATGAGAAATCCCAGAGATACTTGTAACCGAGTCTAAGCAGAGCAGCAGTAACATCTAGAAGTATAAACATCAGAGGTCCACGGTTGTTCAACCTCCTCGGAGCGAGTATAAGAAATATTGCCGGAACAACCGTGGACATCTTCAAGTGAAAACTAGATAGTTTCTTCGAGAAATGCCGGACCAACCGGACTGTGGTGGGTATGTGGGCCTGCGGGCCGTCCCAAGCAACGGCCTGGTGGACCAAACTCTCACAAGCCAAGTCTGGCCTCGGGCCGGGCTTAGGGAGTAGGGGAACTCCTAGAACCTCATTCAGGTACAATCCAGGAGACACCTCAACCCACTCATAAGTGGCTCTTATGTTTTTTTACAATATTAAACATAATATTAATACCATTTGATATGTGTAAACGCAAATAAATCACATTGTGTTGAAGATCGTACCGCAAACACTGAATATGACAGATATAAGATGTATATATTTATGCATGTTGGTTAGGATTGTAAAACCACTACAATCACCTGTGGTTGATTGTTGAAGAACTCACTGAACTATGTGCCTAACAGATCTTTAACCCCCTCTATGTTCTTATTACAATTGTTAATCTTGTAATGTGTTTTAATTTGTTCTTTGTATTTGTTCATTGTATTTTAGAAGAAATCTTCCCTAACGCCAAAATTGCGGGGTTTTAAAATAGAGATTATAGCACCGTATTATTGATGCCCCCCTGGCTGTACCCCCACGTCCCCCCCCCACCCTTTGCTGCATCCCCACGTCCCCCCCCCCTGGCTGCACCCCCACGTCCCCCCCCCTATGGCTGCACCACCACATCCCCCCCCCTGGCTGCACCACCACGTTCCCCCTGGCTGCACCTCCACGTCCCCCCTGGCTTCACCCCCACGCCCCCAGCAGGTAATTGTGTTGGAGGCTGGTCTAATGGTGGCGCTCTTCCACCTCGACCGAAATCCCTGTAAAAGTCAGGTCCTCGGTCACATTGCGGTGAAGAGTTTTGGTTATATATATATATATATATATATATATATATATATATATATATATATATATATATATATATATATATATATATATATATATATATTATATAACACACCACTGGGGCCTCTACCCTTAACCATCGCGCCAATATTCATAAAAATATTCTTGTGAGGAAGTGTGTCTTCCACGAGCGAAATAAACCCAAGATGTCGCCGAAAATATTAGAAGCAAATTACTGCAAACTCTGACTTAAGAGGCACTTGGGGGCGGGGTGTTTTTCAGCTTCTCGGGGTAATATATTTGAGGTTATTGTCTTTAATATACTCTAGCTTGGAGATGCAGGGTTTGAGTTTATCTTGAGATTATTTCGGGGTTTAGCGTCCCCGCGGCCCGGTCTTCGACCAGGGCCTCCTTTTTTGTTACAAACACCCGGGAAGCAGCCCGTAGCGGCTGGTTCACTCTCAGGCACCTATTTACTGCTAGGGAACAGGGGTATTAGGGTGAAAGAAACATTTTGCCCATTTGTCAGGACTACGAATCCGAAGCGCTGTCCACCCAGCTGTCAGGCGCCTTGTCAGACGCCAGGTTGGTCTTAATCAGGTCTGGTGTGGTCTCGAGGGCCAAGACACCTGTCTACTCCGCCGAAGACAAGACACCTGTCTACTCCGTCTGTCACTGAGAGGTTGTTTTATGGTAGCATGCCGTCAGGGAGACATTATTTACAAGCGAGAGTGCACGTGCGCACATTTTCCCCACTCACCCTAGACGGGCAGACAGACACAAGTAGATAGCTTCTCGCCCTAGACAGGAGGAGACGAACAAGCAGACAGGGAGGACCCCCCTCGTCAAGTTCGACGACCTTTCTAAACGATCCCCGGGAGTATCTAAGAGTCTCAGAGGACACCCGCAGGAACTTGAAGCCGATGTTCCATCCTTGCAACCCCTAGTGCAACCATGCAACCAACCCCCAACCCTTCAACCTCCTTCCACACACCTGTCTGAGAAAGTCATGACCTCTACATTACCTCCTGCAAAAAAGAGACCGACCTTCACCCCCATCTCGAATGGTCCCCCCTAAAAAAAAATTTCATTTTCAGTCGGGTACAACGTTTTCTATGGCATATCAACTTCCATCTCACATGATTCTAATTCCACAAAATAAAAATCTACATAAACGTCTAAATTAATATCAAGCGACGTCCATAATCATATAACCATATATATAAGACTTCCTTAACTACCTATATGGTCCAGCTAGGCGACCTAGGTGATATACGACCTGCTAATGAATGATTGTAATGAATGATTACATTGTATTGTCATTGTAATGATTGGAATGATTGTTCTCAAAATCTTGAACATCCGGATTGTATCGTCATCGCCTCTTGATGACTCAGGGATAACCCAATCATTAACTGCCCAATCAGAGCTACCACCATTCCAGAGACTCCCAATCACTAACTACCCAATCAGAGCTACCACCGTCCCAGAGACGCCCAATCACTAACTACCCAATCAGAGCTACCACCGTCCCAGAGACGCCCAATCATTAACTACCCAATCAGAGCTACCACCGTCCCAGAGACGCCCAATCATTAACTACCCCATCAGACTGCAGCCCGTCCTCTTCAGTTGCCACAACGTGCATAAAATGATGTGCTAAAACGCAGGAACTTAACCAACCTATCGACCCAAGCATAGAAAACGGAATGTTGCTTATCAAACCAGCAGCCCTGAGACCACGTAATCTATCAAGCCACCTTAAAGGTCACCTCACACCCCATACACACCTTAAAGGTCACCCTCACACCCCATACACTCCTTAAAGGTCACCTCACACCCCATACACACCTTAAAGGTCACCCTCACACCCCATACACTCCTTAAAGGTCACCTCACACCCCATACACTCCTTAAAGGTCACCTCACACCCCATACACTCCTTAAAGGTCACCCTCACACCCCCATACACACCTTAAAGGTCACACCCTCACACCCCCATACACTCCTGAAAGGTCACACCCTCACACCCCATACACTCCTGAAAGGTCACACCCTCACACCCCCATACACACCTTAAAGGTCACACCCTCACACCCCCATACACTCCTTAAAGGTCACCTCACACCCCATACACTCCTTAAAGGTCACCCTCACACCCCCATACACACCTTAAAGGTCACACCCTCACACACCATACACACCTTAAAGGTCACACTCTCACCCCCATACACTCCTTAAAGGTCACCTCACACCCCATACACTCCTGAAAGGTCACCTCACACCCCATACACTCCTGAAAGGTCACACCCTCACACCCCCATACACACCTTAAAGGTCACACCCTCACACACCCCATACACACCTTAAAGGTCACCCTCACACCCCCATACACACCTTAAAGGTCACCCTCACACCCCATACACTCCTTAAAGGTCACACCCTCACACCCCCATACACACCTTAAAGGTCACCTCACACCCCATACACTCCTTAAAGGTCACCCTCACACCCCCATACACACCTTAAAGGTCACCCTCACACCCCATACACTCCTTAAAGGTCACACCCTCACACCCCATACACTCCTTAAAGGTCACCTCACACCCCCATACACACCTTAAAGGTCACACCCTCACACCCCATACACTCCTTAAAGGTCACCTCACACCCCCATACACACCTTAAAGGTCACACCCTCACACCCCATACACTCCTTAAAGGTCACACCCTCACACCCCCATACACACCTTAAAGGTCACCCTCACACCCCCATACACACCTTAAAGGTCACCCTCACACACCCCATACACACCTTAAAGGTCACCTCACACCCCATACACTCCTGAAAGGTCACACCCTCACACACCATACACACCTTGAAGGTCACCTCACACCCCATACACTCCTGAAAGGTCACACCCTCACACACTCTCATACACACCCTAAAGGTCACACCCTCACACACTCTCATACACACCCTAAAGGTCACACCCTCACACACCATACACACCTTGAAGGTCACCTTCACACCCCATACACTCCTTAAAGGTTACACCCTCACACCCCCATACACACCTTAAAGGTCACCCTCACACCCCCATACACACCTTAAAGGTCACCCTCTCACCCCCATACACACCTTAAAGGTCACCCTCACACACCCCGTATACACCTTAAAGGTCACACCCTCACACACTCTCATACACACCCTAAAGGTCACACCCTCACACACTCTCATACACACCCTAAAGGTCACACCCTCACACACCATACACACCTTGAAGGTCACCTTCACACCCCATACACACCTTAAAGGTCACACCCTCACACCCCATACACACCTTAAAGGTCACCCTCACACCCCATACACACCTTAAAGGTCACACCCTCACACCCCCATACACACCTAAAAGGTCACACCCTCACACATCCTCATACACACCTTAAAGGTCACCCTCACACACCCCATACACACCCTAAAGGTCACACCCTCACACCCTCATACACACCTTAAAGGTCACACCCTCACACCCCCATACACACCTTAAAGGTCACACCCTCACACACCATACACACCTTAAAGATCACACCCTCACACCCCCATACACTCCTTAAAGGTCACACCCTCACACCCCCATACACACCTTAAAGGTCACATCTTCATACACACCTTAAAGGTCACCCTCACACACCCCATACACACCTTAAAGGTCACACCCTCACACACCATACACACCTTAAAGGTCACACCCTCACACCCCCATACACACCTTAAAGGTCACACCCTCACACCCCCATACACACCTTAAAGGTCACCCTCACACACCCCATACACACCCTAAAGGTCACCCCTCACACACCCCATACACACCCTAAAGGTCACACCCTCACACCCCCATACACACCTTAAAGGTCACACCCTCACACCCCCATACACACCTTAAAGGTCACACCCTACACACCTTAAAGGTCACCCTCACACACCATACAGGTCAACCCTCACACCCCATACACACCCTAAAGGTCACACCCTCACACACCATACACACCCTAAAGGTCACACCCTCACACCCCATACACACCTTAAAGGTCACCCTCACACCCTCATACACACCTTAAAGGTCACACCCTCACCCATCCTCATACACACCTTAAAGGTCACCCTGACACACCCCATACACACCCTAAAGGTCACACCCTCATACACACCTTAAAGGTCACACCCTCACACCCCCATACACACCCTAAAGGTCACACCCTCACACCCCCATACACACCCTAAAGGTCACACCCTCACACCCCCATACACACCCTAAAGGTCACACCCTCACACCCCCATACACACCCTAAAGGTCACACCCTCACACCCCCATACACACCCCACAGAACGAGAGGAGGGGATGAACCAGCCTTGCTTGATCTGATATTTACCCTAAATGAGTCGGATATAAGGGAAGTTAAGTTGGAAGCTCCCTTGGGAATGAGTGATCATAGTGTATTGAGCTTTGAGTACCTGGTTGAGCTGGGAATTATCACCCCCAAAAAAGAACTGGGAACCAAAGGGCTGGCGTACCGAAAGGGAAACTATGAGGAAATGAATAAATTCCTATGGGATATACATTGGGACACAGAACTCGGAACCAAGTCCGTACAAGACATGATGGACTATGTCACCCAAAAATGTCAGGAGGCTGTAAGCAGGTTTGTCACAGCCCGACAGGAAAAAACAGAGAAGCAAAGGAAGAATCCGTGGTTTAATAAGGAATGTATGAAAGCAAAGGAGCTGAACAAAAGGGCATGGAGGAACTTCCGTAATAACAGAACACCAGAAAGTAGAGAGAGATACCAGAGAACCAGGAACGAGTATGTCAGTGTGAGAAGAGCAGATGAGAAAAGGTATGAAAATGATATAGCTAATAAAGCCAAGACCGAACCAAAGCTACTACACAGTCACATCAGGAGGAAGACAACAGTGAAGGAACAGGTGATGAAACTTAGGGTGGGCGAGGACAGGTACACAGAGAATGACAAAGAGGTGTGTGAAGAACTCAACAAAAGGTTCCAGGAGGTCTTTACAATAGAACAGGGAGATGTCGCGGCGCTAGAAGAGGTGGCAGCAAACCAGGTGACCTTGGATAGGTTCGAAATCACAAGAGATGAGGTCAAGAAGCACCTATTGGAGCTGGATGTGAGAAAAGCTGTCGGGCCGGATGGAATCTCACCATGGGTATTGAAAGAGTGTGCAGGAGCACTTTGCCTACCACTCTCCATAGTGTATAGTAGGTCACTGGTAACGGGGGACCTACCAGAAATATGGAAGACTGCTAATGTAGTACCAATATACAAAAAGGGTGACAGACAAGAGGCACTGAACTACAGGCCAGTGTCCTTAACTTGTATACCATGCAAGGTGATGGAGAAGATTGTGAGAAAAAACCTAGTAACACATCTGGAGAGAAGAGACTTCGTGACAACCCATCAACATGGGTTCAGGGAGGGTAAATCTTGCCTTACAGGATTGATAGAATTCTACGATCAGGTGACAAAGATTAAACAAGAAAGAGAAGGGTGGGCGGACTGCATTTTTTTGGACTGTCGGAAAGCCTTTGACACAGTACCCCATAAAAGGTTGATGCATAAGCTAGAGAAACAGGCAGGAGTAACTGGTAGGGCGCTCCAGTGGATAAGGGAGTACCTAAACAATAGGAAGCAGAGAGTTACAGTGAGGGGTGAGACCTCAGACTGGCGTGAAGTCACCAGTGGAGTCCCACAGGGCTCTGTACTTGGACCTATCCTGTTTCTGATATACGTAAATGATCTCCCAGAGGGTATAGACTCATTCCTCTCAATGTTTGCTGACGACGCCAAAATTATGAGAAGGATTAAGACAGAGGAGGACAGCTTGAGGCTTCAAGAAGACCTGGACAAGCTGCTGGAATGGTCGAACAAATATCTGTTAGAGTTTAATCCAAGCAAATGTAATGTAATGAAGATATGGGTAGGAAGCAGGAGACCAGATACAAGGTATCACTTGGGAGATGAAATACTTCAAGAGTCCGAGAGAGAGAAAGACCTGGGGGTTGATATCACGCCAGCCCTTTCCCCTGAAGCTCATATCAAGAGGATAACAGCAGCAGCATATGCCAGGTTGGCTAACATAAGAACGGCCTTTAGAAACTTGTGTAAGGAATCTTTCAGAACGTTATATACCACATATGTCAGACCAATCCTGGAGTATGCGGCTCCAGCATGGAGTCCATGTCTAGTCAAGCATAAGACTAAAATGGAAAAGGTTCAAAGGTTTGCCACCAGACTAGTACCCGAGCTGAGAGGTATGAGCTACGAGGAGAGACTACGGGAATTAAACCTCACTTCGTTGGAAGACAGAAGAGTTAGGGGGGACATGATCACCACATTCAAGATCCTCAAGGGAATCGACAGGGTTGATAAAGACAGGCTGTTTAACACAAGGGGCACACGCACTAGGGGACACAGGTGGAAACTGAGTGCCCAAATGAGCCACAGAGATATTAGAAAGAACTTTTTTAGTGTCAGAGTGGTTGACAAATGGAATGCATTAGGAAGCAATGTGGTGGAGGCTGACTCCATACACAGTTTCAAGTGTAGATATGATAGAGCCCAATAGGCTCAGGAACCTGTACACCTGTTGATTGACAGTTGAGAGGCGGGACCAAAGAGCCAGAGCTCAACCCCCGCAAGCACAACTAGGTGAGTACAACTATGTGAGTACACCTTAAAGGTCACACCCTCACACACCTTACTCACCTTAAAGGTCACCCTCACACCCCATACACACCTTAAAGGTCACACCCTCACACCCCATACACACCTTAAAGGTCACTTTCACATCCCATACACACCTTAAAGGTCACCTTCACATCCCATACACACCGTAAAGGTCACACCCCCATACACACCTTAAAGGTCACCCTCACACCACCCTTCACACCTTAAAGGTCACCCTCACACCACCCTACACACCTTAAAGGTCACACCCTCACACCACCCTACACACCATAAAGGTCACACCCTCACACCACCCTACACACCCTAAAGGTCACACCCTCACACCACCCTACACACCCTAAAGGTCACACCCTCACACCACCCTACACACCCTAAAGGTCACACCCTCACACCACCCTACACACCATCAAGGTCACACCCTCACACCACCCTACACACCCTAAAGGTCACACCCTCACACCACCCTACACACCATAAAGGTCACACCCTCACACCACCCTACACACCATAAAGGTCACACCCTCACACCACCCTACACACCATAAAGGTCACACCCTCACACCACCCTACACACCCTAAAGGTCACACCCTCACACCACCCTACACACCATAAAGGTCACACCCTCACACCACCCTACACACCATAAAGGTCACACCCTCACACCACCCTACACACCCTAAAGGTCACACCCTCACACCACCCTACACACCATAAAGGTCACACCCTCACACCACCCTACACACCATAAAGGTCACACCCTCACACCACCCTACACACCATAAAGGTCACACCCTCACACCACCCTACACACCCTAAAGGTCACACCCTCACACCACCCTACACACCCTAAAGGTTACACCCTCACACCACCCTACACACCCTAAAGGTCACACCCTCACACCACCCTACACACCCTAAAGGTCACACCCTCACACCACCCTACACACCGTAAAGGTCACACCCTCACACCACCCTACACACCATAAAGGTCAAACCCTCACACCACCCTACACACCATAAAGGTCACACCCTCACACCACCCTACACACCATAAAGGTCACACCCTCACACCACCCTACACACCATAAAGGTCACACCCTCACACCACCCTACATACCCTAAAGGTCACACCCTCACACCACCCTACACACCCTAAAGGTCACACCCTCACACCACCCTACACACCCTAAAGGTCACACCCTCACACCACCTTACACACCCTAAAGGTCACACCCTCACACCACCCTACACACCCTAAAGGTCACACCCTCACACCACCCTACACACCATAAAGGTCACACCCTCACACCACCCTACACACCATAAAGGTCACACCCTCACACCACCCTACACACCGTAAAGGTCACACCCTCACACCACCCTACACACCATAAAGGTCACACCCTCACACCACCCTACACACCCTAAAGGTCACACCCTCACACCACCCTACACACCGTAAAGGTCACACCCTCACACCACCCTACACACCATAAAGGTCACACCCTCACACTACCCTACACACCGTAAAGGTCACACCCTCACACCACCCTACACACCCTAAAGGTCACACCCTCACACCACCCTACACACCCTAAAGGTCACACCCTCACACCACCCTACACACCCTAAAGGTCACACCCTCACACCACCCTACACACCCTAAAGGTCACACCCTCACACCACCCTACACACCCTAAAGGTCACACCCTCACACCACCCTACACACCCTAAAGGTCACACCCTCACACCACCCTACACACCATAAAGGTCACACCCTCACACCACCCTACACACCCTAAAGGTCACACCCTCACACCACCCTACACACCATAAAGGTCACACCCTCACACCACCCTACACACCATAAAGGTCACACCCTCACACCACCCTACACACCATAAAGGTCACACCCTCACACCACCCTACACACCATAAAGGTCACACCCTCACACACCATAAAGGTCACACCCTCACACACCCTACACACCCTAAAGGTCACACCCTCACACACCCTCATACACGTCTCCGCTCAAATTTATTTTGTCAGGTATTTTTTCCCACATTTTCAAGTCGACGTAAAAAGGAAGTCATTCTTTGGCGCCGCCAGTCTTATAATATTTCCCTGAGAGTCTCCGGAGGTCCGTCAGGAGCTGGCGGATCTTCGCCAGACGAAGCAGCTCCGGATTACTCTTTGACAGCAGGAGCAGGGACTCTTGGGCAACTAAGCAGCTCCAGGCGACTCTTCGCCAGACGACTCTTCGCCAAAAGAAGCAGCGACTCTTGGGCAACTAAGCAGCTCCAGGCGGCTCTTCGCCAGACGAAGCAATTCCAGAGTGTTCGCCAGACGAAGCAATTCCAGAGTGTTCGCCAGACGAAGCAATTCCAGAGTGTTCGCCAGACGAAGCAATTCCAGAGTGTTCGCCAGACGAAGCAATTCCAGAGTGTTCGCCAGACGAAAAACTTGTATATATCACAGAATCGTTTATCTTATCCTTCGCTTCTAATTTCTTGCTTTGTTTTTACTCACACAGCAATAGTGAGAAGAGAGGAGATGGAAAAATGGAAGAATGAAAATGTCCCTACCCACACTGGCACCTGTGTGGCCACACTGGCACCTGTGTGGCCACACTGGCACCTGTGTGGCCACACTCATCCCGTCCAACACACTCACTCTCTCTCTCTCTCTCTCTCTCTCTCTCTCTCTCTCTCTCTCTCTCTCTCTCTCTCTCTCTCTCTCTCTCTCTCTCTCTCTCTCTCTCTCTCTCTCTCTCTCTCTCTCTCATCTACCCAAGAGGTGCGAGATGCCGCCGTGAAGCCTCTAAAGTCGCCTTCGGCAATATTTTCCAGTTACCAGTGACATGAGGCCCAATTGTCCTGGAGAGGTTCCATTGTCCCCTCGCATGTACACCTTCAACAGTGAAGCTGTACGTCTGGAACGGTGAAGCTGTACTCCTGCAGGTGAAGCTGTACTCCTGCAGGTGAAGCTGTACGTCTGGAACGGTGAAGCTGTACTCCTGCAGGTGAAGCTGTACTCCTGCAGGTGAAGCTGTACGTCTGGAACGGTGAAGCTGTACTCCTGCAGGTGAAGCTGTACTCCTGCAGGTGAAGCTGTACGTCTAGAACGGTGAAGCTGTACTCCTGCAGGTGAAGCTGTACTCCTGCAGGTGAAGCTGTACGTCTGGAACGGTGAAGCTGTACTCCTGCAGGTGAAGCTGTACTCCTGCAGGTGAAGCTGTACGTCTGGAACGGTGAAGCTGTACTCCTGCAGGTGAAGCTGTACTTCTGGAACGGTGAAGCTGTATTCCTGCAACGATGAAGCTGTACTCCTGCAACGGTGAAGCTGTATTCCTGCAACGATGAAGCTGTACTCCTGCAACGGTGAAGGTGTAAGTCTGGAACGGTGAAGCTGTACGTCTGGAACGGTGAAGCTGAACGTCTGGAACGGTGAAGCTGTACGTCTGGAACGGTGAAGCTGAACGTCTGGAACGGTGAAGCTGTACGTCTGGAACGGTGAAGCTGAACGTCTGGAACGGTGAAGCTGTACGTCTGGAACGGTGAAGCTGAACGTCTGGAACGGTGAAGCTGTACGTCTGGAACGGTGAAGCTGAACGTCTGGAACGGTGAAGCTGAACGTCTGGAACGGTGACGCTGTACTCGTGCAACGGTGAAGCTGTATTCCTGCAGGTGAAGCTGTACGTCTGGAACGGTGACGCTGTACTCCTGCAACGGTGAAGCTGTATTCCTGCAGGTGAAGCTGTACGTCTGGAATGGTGAAGCTGTACTCCTGCAACGGTGAAGCTGTACTCCTGCAACGGTGAAGGTGTACGTCTGGAACGGTGAAGCTGTACGTCTGGAACGGTGAAGCTGTACTCCTGCAGGTGAAGCTGTACGTCTGGAACGGTGAAGCTGTACGTCTGGAACGGTGACGCTGTACTCCTGCAACGGTGAAGCTGTATTCCTGCAACGATAAAGCTGTACTCCTGCAACGGTGAAGGTGTCCGTCTGGAACGGTGAAGCTGTACGTCTGGAACGGTGAAGCTGTACTCCTGCAGGTGAAGCTGTACGTCTGGAACGGTGAAGCTGTACGTCTGGAACGGTGAAGCTGTACGTCTGGAACGGGGAAGCTGTACGTCTGGAACGGTGAAGCTGCACGTCTGGAACGGTGAAGCTGTACTCCTGGAACGGTGAAGCTGTACTCCTGCAACGGTGAAGCTGTACTCCTGGAACGGTGAAGCTGTACTCCTGCAACGGTGAAGCTGTACGTCTGGAACGGTGAAGCTGTACTCCTGGAACGGTGAAGCTGTACTCCTGCAACGGTGAAGCTGTACTCCTGCAACGGTGAAGCTGTACTCCTGCAACGGTGAAGCTGTACTCCTGGAACGGTGAAGCTGTACTCCTGGAACGGTGAAGCTGTACTCCTGCAACGGTGAAGCTGTACTCCTGGAACGGTGAAGCTGTACTCCTGGAACGGTGAAGCTGTACTCCTGCAACAGTGAAGCTGTACTCCTGGAACGGTGAAGCTGTACTCCTGGAACGGTGAAGCTGTACTCCTGGAACGGTGAAGCTGTACTCCTGGAACGGTGAAGCTGTACTCCTGGAACGGTGAAGCTGTACTTCACTACCGCTGGAAGGTGCTCGTGTGTCCTCCATCACTTCGTGAATGCATTTACGTTTATCTACTGGTTCTGGAATGGACCTGGAACATGTTTAACTCGTGTTTCTCTGTTGCTAGCAGGCTTCTTGTCCTGCTGGAAAGGTATCTTTTGGAGTCCTGGCAAAAGACACCTCCAAAAGTTGTATCTTTTGGAGTCCTGGCAAAAGACACCTCCAAAAGTTCTATCTTTTGGAGTCCTGGCAAAAGACACCTCCAAAAGTTCTATCTTTTGGAGTCCTGGCAAAAGACACCTCCAAAAGTTCTATCTTTTGGAGTCCTGGCAAAAGACACCTCCAAAAGTTCTATCTTTTGGAGTCCTGGTAAAAGATACCTCCAAAAGTTCTATCTTTTGGAGTCCTGGCAAAAGATACCTCCAAAAGTTCTATCTTTTGGAGTCCTGGCAAAAGATACCTCCAAAAGTTCTATCTTTTGGAGTCCTGGCAAGAGATACCTCCAAAAGTTCTATCTTTTGGAGTCCTGGCAAGAGATACCTCCAAAAGTTCTATCTTTTGGAGTCCTGGCAAGAGATACCTCCAAAAGTTCTATCTTTTGGAGTCCTGGCATCGATCTTATGCAATTGAGTTCTAATTGTGTTTTGCATTGACTTTCAAATCAACTCCTACAATTAAATTATGTTGTTGGAAGTACATCTGTGGTTACGACATTCTCAAGAAAGTATCTTTTTGCGTGTAAGAATCTTTTTTTTTTTTTTGCTATATCTGAAAAGCCACTCTGGAATGAGTCTCATTTGCTGCAATGAAATGACATAATTCGTTCTGGGAAAAGACCAGTTACATTCTAAAATTCTTTCTTCATCCAGTTCTTTGCTAATTAATGTAGAACTTAATGTAGCAGAATAATACTTCGAAGATGTATTATTCCAAAAAAAGGCGGAGGTTTAATTTTGCCATGACTTCTAGGAAGGATGTGTATCACCTTGAAATATACAGGCGATGAGTCACAATAACGTGGCTGAAGAATGTTGACCAGACCACACACTAGAAGGTGAAGGGACGACGACGACGTTTCGGTCCGTCCTGGACCATTCTCAAGTCGATTGTGAGACAAGTCAAGACAATCGACATGAGAATGGTCCAGGATGGATCGAAACGTCGTCGTCCCTTCACCTTCTAGTGTGTGGTCTGGTTAACACCTTGAAATAGATCTCATCTATAAATAATAGTTTCTGGGAACACTGTGTGCCCTCGCTATGTGCTTCGCCCTTAAATCATTCTTATGTTCCTGGTAACTACATAAGGCCTATTGGCCCATACGAGGCAGCTCTTATTTATATCCACCCAATCTCATTCATATATGTCTAACCTATGCTTGGAACACTCAAGAGATCCTACTTCTATTATGTTACGCAGTAATTGGTTCCACAAATCATCAACCTCTATCTATCTATCTCCTTTCTCTTACCGAATCTGTATTTACCCAGGTAGAGAAATAGAAACAATTGAACTAAAGGTACAAGAATCATATATAATCCAAGAGAGACAGAGAGAGCAAAAGTCCATCAGTGAAATAGAGAGAAATCCGAAATATGTTTTCTCCTATGCAAAATCAAGATAAAAAAAAAAACACATCTAGTATCGAACCCCTGCGACAGAGATAGAACTTTCACAGATGACAACAAAGAAAGGAGCAAAATACTGAGGAATCAGTACGTAATTACTGATTCAGTAAACTAGAGATGCTATACAAATGATGATACTTTCCAAGACGCGTGTGCTCTCTAGAGTGGAATACTGCTGCACAATGACAGCACCTTTCATAGCTGGAGAAATTGCTGACCTGGAGAGCGTGCAGAGATCCTTTACTGCTAGAATCCACTCAGTAAAACATCTAAACTATTGGGACCGACTAAAGAGCCTAAATCTGTATCCTGTTGAGCGCAGGCGGGAGAGATACATAATAATTTACACGTGGAAAATAGTAGAGGGGCTGGTCCCAAACCTGCACGTAGAAATAACATCACATGAGACCAGGAGGCATGGCAGGATGTGCAGAATACCCCCGTTGACAAGTAGAGGTGCAACAGGTACTCTGAGAGAGAACTCTATCAACATCAGAGACCCGAGACTGTTCAACACGCTTCCACTCCATATATAGGGGACATAACTGGCCGACCCCTCACATTGTTCAAGAGAGAACTATCAACATCAGAGGCCCGAGACTGTTCAACACGCTTCCACTACACATAAGGGACATAACTGGCCGACCCCTCACACTGTTCAAGAGAGAACTGGATAAACACCTCCGAAGGATACCTGATCAACCAGGCTGTGACTCATACATCAGGCTGCGAGCAGCCGCGTCCAACAGCCTAGTTGACCAGTCCAGCAACGAGGAGGCCTGCGGTCGATAACCGGGCCACGGGGACGTTGAGCCCCGAACTCATCGCAAGGTAACCAAAAGATAAGAGACGGACTCTGGGAGTAGACGAACTCTCGAAACCCGCTTGAGGTACAATGCGGTACTGTAAGTTTCGCCATTATTCCTCTTCCTGAATTATTCATTATTTATACTCCCATTGCTATATTTTTCTGGTATTATTTATATTTGTATTATTTTATATTATATTCCTAAAATCTTTATGAAAAATATTACATTTATCTTTTCCCTGCCTTCAATCTCTTCCTTCTCCTTCGTTTCAACATCTTGGTCTTTCCCTCTTCAGATTCTTCCTTCTCTCTCTCTTTGTTAACCTATTCCTTCTGTTCTCGTTTTCCGTCTCCAGCCTGCTCTTCTGGACGCCTATTATGCGGGACAATTACTTCCGTGTTTACATAGTGACGTCACAGTGTAAACAGCGGCCGAGGGCCCTCGACCGCGTCCCCTCTTCTGCCTCGCTTAGTTTTAGTCTCCCCCCTTAAACTGTAAAATAAATGGGTAATATGTACGCAAGAGAGAGAGGCCTCGGAGGATATATTTCCGGATATATCTGTATGTGTGTATGTGTGTGAGGTCGTTGTTTTCCAGGATATATTTCCGAAAGTTGGAGGTCGTTGTTTTCTACTACGTATTTTTGGATGTTTGAGGTCGTTTTCCCAGGACGGAGTTCTGGATGTTTGAGGTCGTTTTCCCAGGACGGAGTTCTGGATGTTTGAGGTCGTTTTCCTAGGACGGAGTTCTGGATGTTTGAGGTCGTTTTCCCAGGACGTATTTCTAGATGTTTGAGGACGTTTTCCAGGACGTATTTCTGGATGTTTGAGGACGTTTTCCCAGGACGTATTTCCGGATGTTTGAGGTCGTTTTCCAGGACGTATTTCTGGATGTTTGAGGACGTTTTCCCAGGACGTATTTCCGGATGTTTGAGGTCGTTTTCCCAGGACGTATTTCTAGATGTTTGAGGACGTTTTCCCAGGACGTATTTCCGGATGTTTGAGGTCGTTTTCCAGGACGTATTTCTGGATGTTTGAGGTCGTTTTTCGTGACTTATTTACGGATATTTGAAGTCTTTTCCATGACGTATTTCCGGATATTTGAGGTCGTTTTCCAGGACGTATTTCTGGATGTTTGAGGTCGTTTTCCAGGACGTATTTCCGGATGTATGAGGTATATACTTCATAACCGATCTTGTGTTCCATTTCGAGAGTTTGCAAAATTCAAAATACTTACCAAAATTTGATTATTTTTAGATAATTTTCTTTTTATAAAAAGCTTAAAATTTATTTTGCCTGGACAATAATGTACATATGTGCGAGCGCACATGGGCAGCCCCACCTGGCACCCCCGGGTGCTACATATCCTCTTCTACGAGGCTGAGGGGTCCTTACAAACAACCAGAGGTGGTACAGTTGCCTTAATATCTCCGTTTAAAAGGATCTGTTATCGTGTCCTATATGCACTATGTACAGTGAGCATGCTGAGTTTGTATCTGTAATTTCATATATCGGATATATATATCTGTAGTTTCATATATCGGATTATATATCAATTGTCAACTACGCGATCGTGGAAATAAGCATTTCACTTACCTAGGCACTAGGATCTACATTATTGTAATATATATATATATATATATATATATATATATATATATATATATATATATATATATATATATATATATATATGTCGTACCTAATAGCCAGAACGCACTTCTCAGCCTACTATTCAAGGCCCGATTTGCCTAATAAGCCAAGTTTTCATGAATTAATGTTTTTTCGTCTACCTAACCTACCTAACCTAACCTAACCTAGCTTTTTTTGGCTACCTAACCTAACCTTACCTATAAATATAGGTTAGGTTAGGTTAGGTAGGGTTGGTTAGGTTCGGTCATATATCTACGTTAATTTTAACTCCAATAAAAAAAATTCACCTCATACATAGAGAAAAGGGTAGCTTTATCATTTCATAAGAAAAAAATTATAGTAAATATATTAATTCAGGAAAACTTGGCTTATTAGGCAAATCGGGCCTTGAATAGTAGGCTGAGAAGTGAGTTCTGGCTACTAGGTACGACATATATATATATATATATATATATATATATATATATATATATATATATATATATATATATATATATATTCGATATCTTGCAAATAGCAACGGCATCGCAGAAATGCTGAGAAAAATGGGAGGCAAAAGCAAAAGTGTTTGGCAGGGAAAAAGAGAGAGAGAGAGAGAGAGAGAGAGAGAGAGAGAGAGAGAGAGAGAGAGAGAGAGAGAGAGAGAGAGAGAGAGAGAGAGAGAGGGAGAGAGAGAGAGAGAGAGAGAGAGAGAGAGAGAGAGAGAGAGAGAGAGAGAGAGAGAGAGAGAAGCAGGCACAGAGAGATAGATAGAAAGGCAGAGACAGAGAGAGAGACTGGCACACAGAAATATAGACTTGCTATCTCGTATCTTTCTCTATATCTCTATAATCTATATAGAGAGAAAGAGGGAGGACATGACAAAGCCTAATTACTCTTCTCTAAACTGCCAGTTATGAAACACCAATGATAACAGGCCCCAAGAGCCCTTAATTAAATTTCCTGCTCCGCTTTTATTAATATTATTTAAATAATGAAATTTCTTACATATACAAAAAAAATAATAATTTAAATTATATACCAATATTATTTCGATAATATTTTATTAATTACAATATTTGCTTAAATTATAAAAATCATATATAATTATTTTCTTCCTATATATATATATATGAATAGGTCATATATAAAATACCCCCTAAATTTGCTATATTTGTCTAGATTTTCTTATACTAATAAATAATGTCAGATTTTCATACGCTAATTATATCAAATTTTAAATAAGTATAAATTATAATTAATTATTTGTCAATAATTTTTTTTTAAGAACGTGTAATAAAAATACCCCGCAGTATGGTCGAATTTGTTAGCCAATTAGTGGGTAAATGCCTCGTTACCGTCCATCACCTGACCTGTATCGAGGCTTGGAGTGGCGGGTGATTACGCTCTTAAGAGGCCTTAAGGGTAATTACCGCTCGTTCAAAATGACAGAGTGAACTAACAATCAACATCTGAACAGCCACGACCTGCTGCTGCTGCTGTTGTTTCTCTTGTTGGATGGTGTTGTTAACCGTTTTTTTTCTGTTTTTCAGCTTCTGTTGTCACGTGGGGTCAGCGGCAGATCAACAGGGGGGAGGAACAGAAGGTAATTACACACAGAGATCACACTAACGTCAAATGAACAAATCCACAGGGGCCGTGACGAGGATTCGAACCTGCGTCCGGGGAGCATCCTTCGAGCAGGTTCGAATCCTCGTCACGGCCCTAGTTGATTTGTTCATTTAACAGAAGGTACTGTTTAGACCGTTATTTAGAAGGTTACGTGATCCAACAGGCTGTTGGTGTCGTGGCAATCATTGCTACGATCGACTTCAAAAGACTGAAATGTTGCAAATAATCTTGGTCACTCTAAATTTAATATTAAAAACTAGAGCAATGAGCATTTGCAAATCAAATTTGCATAGATATCAAACAGTGAATCAGGACGGGTGAGGATCGCAGAATAAAACAGTTGGAGGATGATAAGAGAAAAGTTTGATAGATGGTTTCTCGACTTCAACCCGAGTAAATGCAAAGTTATGAGTGTGAGAGAGCACGGTGAGACCGTAAGGTTTGGTACATTATGTTATAACGAGCACACACACACACACACACACCTGTTGATTGACGGTTGAGAGGCGGGACCAAAGAGCCAGAGCTCAACCCCGCAAACACAAATAGGTGAGTACACACACACACACACACACACACACACACACACACACACACACACACACACACACACACATAACTCTCACGAATATAATCATTAACGCTTAAAATGCTATAACAAATGACATTTAAGAAGCACGAAATCTTTTCCAAACAAAAACAGCAATTTGCAAGTTACACACGCACGAGTCGCTCAACAAAAACATCCACAAGAACTAAGTACACTGTACAAACACAAACCATTTCTCGGTAAATTTGAAAAGTAAAAATGCCAGAATTAAACTGTGTTATTTTTCCAGCATAGTTTTACGTGAGCAGAGCGCTGAGTCGCTGAGAGAGAGAGAGAGAGAGAGAGAGAGAGAGAGAGAGAGAGAGAGAGAGAGAGAGAGAGAGAGAGAGAGAGAGAGAGAGAGAGAGAGAGAGAGAGAGAGAGAGAGAGAGAGAGAGAGAGAGAGAGAGAGAGAGAGAGAGAGAGAGAGAGAGAGAGAGAGAGAGACAGAGAGACAGAGAGAGAGAGAGAGAGAGAAAGAGAGAGAGAGAGAGAGAGAAAGAGAGAGATACAGACAGACAAACTGACATAGACACACACCACAGTATACAACAGTACAAGAGCCTTCCTGAACAAGCTTCACATTAACCACCAGCCCATTAAGTAATTACAATTCAATTACCGTGTTTGCTTGCAAACAATTCCCTGTGCAGTTTTATACTCAATATAATTTATTACTTCCAATATATCTGTCACGAAGTCACACAACACAAATGATTTTTGATCTGCTTGTGTTACAAATTAGATTCAAAGATTCTCTGACAACAGAGAAAAGTGACCAAATGAGACTGTCTGTGTCTCTGAGAACATAGACCAAATTACACCAGTCTGTGTATAATACTTTGTTAATTTGGAGTAAATTTAGACCTAAGGACAGATACTGGAAATAGTTAAGCTATTTAGCACCATGCTTTCCCCCCTAGTACACGATCTGCGAGGGGTTTTACATCCAGGTCAATAGTGCAGGATCTAAATCATCTTCTAAGATACAAGTTAGCTAGCTCAAGTTTCATTCTGGATTTCTTAGATTATAATAAGCCAGATAATGACTTACTTAGATTTTAATATGTTAGATAATGACATTAGATTTTAATATGTTAGATAATGGCATTAGATTTTAATATGTTAGATAATGGCATTAGATTTTAATATGTTAGATAATGGCATTAGATTTTAATATGTTAGATAATGGCATTAGATTTTAATATGTTAGATAATGACATTAGATTTTAATATGTTAGATAATGGCATTAGATTTTAATATGTTAGATAATGGCATTAGATTTTAATGTCATGTCTGATATACTTTATAAGTCTTTTATAAGTGTCCGACGTATTTAGGCTTTAAGTATACGTCAGACTTGTACACAGTGAGGCTGACGACCCTTCGTTTTGACCTCTGGGCTGGGAGTACCGGGGTCCGTTTGTCGAGGGGTCGTTCCTGCTTGGGAGGTGGTTAATGAGGGGTCGTTCCTGCTTGTGAGGTGGTTGGTGAGGGGTCGTTCCTGCTTGTGAGGTGGTTGATGAGGGGTCGTTCCTGCTTGTGAGGTGGTTGGTGAGGGGTCGTTCCTGCTTGTGAGGTGGTTGATGAGGGGTCGTTCCTGCTTGTGAGGTGGTTGATGAGGGGTCGTTCCTGCTTGGGAGGTGGTTGGTGAGGGGTCGTTCCTGCTTGTGAGGTGGTTGGTGAGGGGTCGTTCCTGCTTGTGAGGTGGTTGGTGAGGGGTCGTTCCTGCTTGTGAGGTGGTTGGTGAGGGGGTCGTTCCTGCTTGTGAGGTGGTTGGTGAGGGGGTCGTTCCTGCTTGTGAGGTGGTTGGTGAGGGGTCGTTCCTGCTTGTGAGGTGGTTGGTGAGGGGTCGTTCCTGCTTGTGAGGTGGTTGGTGAGGGGTCGTTCCTGCTTGGGAACTCCTACTCAACAGGATGCAGGTCTTAAATCGTACCTAAATAAGGTTTGCAAGACCCGGCTGTAGGTCTTGGGTCCCCCTCTTTCTTAAGTCTGTTTCTAAGAAGTATTTCTTCATTTGCACCAAGCTGCCTCTCAGACCAAAGGCAGGCCAGGCTGCCTCTCAGACCAAAGGCAGGCCAGGCTGCCTCTCAGACCAAAGGCAGGCCAGGCTGCCTCTCAGACCAAAGGCAGGCCAGGCTGCCTCTCAGACCAAAGGCAGGCCAGGCTGCCTCTCAGACCAAAGGCAGGCCAGGCTGCCTCTCAAACCAAAGGCAGGCCAGGCTGCCTCTCAGACCAAAGGCAGGCCAGGCTGCCTCTCAGACCAAAGGCAGGCCAGGCTGCCTCTCAGACCAAAGGCAGGCCAGGCTGCCTCTCAGACCAAAGGCAGGCCAGGCTGCCTCTCAGACCAAAGGCAGGCCAGGCTGCTTCTCAGACCAAAGGCAGGCCAGGCTGCCTCTCAAACCAAAGGCAGGCCAGGCTGCCTCTCAGAGTAGAATACTTCTCAGTGTAGAAGAGAAGAAGCGAACATACCTCTGTACTGTTATCAGCTCTACTGAGGAAAGTCGAGTATGGATAGATGTCCCTATAGACCAACTCTATAGAGACCTACACACTAATTCTATAATAGACCTACACACCAACTCTGTGGTTCTATAGATCTACACATCAATCTCAATCTCAAGTCTCTCTCTCTCTCTCTCTCTCTCTCTCTCTCTCTCTCTCTCTCTCTCTCTCTCTCTCTCTCTCTCTCTCTCTCTCTCTCTCTCTCTCTCTCTCTCTCTCTCTCTCTCTCTCTCTCTCTCTCCTTTATTCTTTTTCCCATTATCCCCCCTTTCCCTCATCTTTTCCTCAGTATATTTCATTATCATTTTCTGATGTCATTATGTATCATTATCTATCATTATCTCAGGACACTCTCTTTGTTGAAAACTGACCCGTCCCTGTCCTCGTTAATCTGCGCCACACTCGTTACCTCATTGAGGCTCCTAACTACCCCCTTTTACCTTCCCTAACTACCGGTGTTAACTCTTCAATGGCCTGCGAACTGGGCTAATTATTCCCCGTCACTCTGTGAAGTCACAGTAACTCAGGGACTTCATTATCTCTCTTAACAAAGCTGTTTCAATGACGCGAAGAGGGAAAGCCTGCTTTAGCGGCTTTCCCTCTTTGCGTCATTGAAACAGCTTTGTTAAGAGAGATAATCAAGTCCCTGAGTTACTAAATCAAGTCCCTCGCTAAAGCAAGGAGGGAGGGACTTATCAGCGGAAAGCACCAAGCCATTACGACTATATAGCACTGGGAAGGGGGTCAGGATAAGGATTTGGGATGGGACGGGGGAAGGAGGGGGGGGGGAAGGAATGGTGCTCAACCACTTGTCGACGGTCGGGGATTGAACGCCGACCTGCATGATGCGAGACTGTCGTTCTACCGTCCACTTCAAGTGGTTGGACACCACTTGGTGTCCAACCACTTGGAGGAAATCCGATGAAAGATTTCCAAGGAGGATATCCGCTGAAGCAAGAAGGGAAACCGCTGAAGCAAGGATGAAATCCGCTGAAGCAAGAAGGGAAACCGCTGAAGCAAGGATGAAATCCGTTGAAGCAAGAAGGGAAACCGCTGAAGCAAGGATGAAATCCGCTGAAGCAAGATGGGAAACCGCTGAAGCAAGGATGAAATGCACTGAGGCAAGGATGAAATCCGCTGAAGCAAGGAGGAAATCCGCTGAAGCAAGGATGAAATCCGCTGAAGCAAGGAGGAAATCCGCTGAAGCAAGGAGGAAATCCGCTGAAGCAAGGAGGAAATCCGCTGAAGCAAGGAGGAAATCCGCTGAAGCAAGAAAGGGAAAACCGCTGAAACCTCATAGAAATGATCAAATATGGGCCACATACAGAAACTATTTGGTTAGAACTAAATGAAAACAACAATATTCTAATATTAGAGACGCCCAATTACACTTACGCCTCCAAACTTGCACAAAATGGAAGCGAAGTATCAATGAGATATCTAGAACCTCCTGATCAATGGTTGTGTTATGAGTGACTCAAATGGTAGGGGAAAGAAACTGGATTGACAAAACAGTGAAGTAGAAGGTTTCTTAGCAGCAGCTGAGTGCTTCCATATACAATATATTAAGGAGCCAATACGGGGAAATAATAGTTTAGATTTAACTAAGTTAGTGTTAACTAACAAGGAGACACAACCGCCAGGAAAATAGGCCGTGGGCTAGGGAATAGTATTCACAAGGAAGTTAGATTTAGCCTAGAATGGAATAGGTGTTTATCATAGGATAAACATGGATAATCGTGGAATAGGTGTTTAATTGCACAGTAGAATAACAACATATTGGAGCGAGAGATACGGAAGGAAATGCAGAATATAACCAGTGAGGAGTAGAGGTGCCATAGGCACAGTCAGAGAACACTGTCTGAACATCAGAGGTCACCAGCTGCTCAACACCCTCCCAGCAAGCATTAGAAATATTGCCGGAACAAAGGTGGATGTATTCAAGAGACACTTGGACAGGTTCTTCAAAGAAGTGCCGGACCAACCAGGCTGTAGTGGCTATGTGGACCTGCGGGCTGCTCCAAGCAACAGCCTGTTGGACCAAGCTATCACAAATCGAGCCTGGTCTCGAGACGGGCTCGGGGAGTAGAAGAACTCCCAGAACCCCATCAGGCAGGTATCAAGCAGATATAAACTAACCTAACCTAACCTAACCTAACCTAACCTAACCTAACCTAACCTAACCTAACCTAACCTAACCTAATACACACTAAGGTCTAATTTAACACAAATATACTGTAATAGGCGTAGCAATATTTAAGTTTGTTTTTTTAGCTTTATTTTTTTTCTGACTAAGTGAATAGTACAATATTCTACTATCTAATTGCCTCTGACGCCAATGTTTATACTATGGTCTACATAGTCATAAATAACACTATCTAAACAGGAGGATGGTATGTGAAGCAGGGAGCCGGTCGGCCGAGCGGACAGCACGCTCGACTTGTGATCCTGTGGTCCCGGGTTCGATCCCGGTCGCCGGCGAGAAACAATGGGCAGAGTTTCTTTCACCCTATGCCCCTGTTACCTAGCAGTAAAATAGGTACCTGGGTGTTAGTCAGCTGTCACGGGCTGCTTCCTGGGGGTGGAGGCCTGGTCGAGGACCGGGCCGCGGGGACACTAAAAGCCCCGAAATCATCTCAAGATAACCTCAAGATCTCAAGATAAGCAAGTGACAAATCCTTGAGGGTTTTCCAAAAGATTTGGGGAAACGTTTGGGCCATTAAACACTGAGACAGGACAGAACACGTAACTGACAATGACAGAGAAATGAGTAGTGTTTTTAATAAATATTTTGTGTCGGCATTTACTAGAAATGAACATCAACATTTATAGATAAACTAGATTAATTTACTAGAGATAAACATCGCCAAACACACGACTAAACTATCACGTTTCTACTACATTCGAACACGTTTTAACACCTAACAACCAATATAGCAAGTTGTAACAACGTTTTAATACGTCATAACAACATATAACAACTTTATTACAAGTTGTAACAAGAGGAATCATTAGGACCGTTCCGTTGTGGGTTTGCAAGGATATTATACCCTCAGCTGAACAAGTCTCCATTGGAGGAAGAGGACAGGTTGACTAGTTTAGTAGTTATCAAGAAGGAGGTTATTAAACAAATAGGGGGAAATTAAAGCCAATCGAGTCCCCAGGGACAGACAAACCCGCCAAACACACACCGAAACTACGACGTTGGTACAACGTTCGAACAAGTTTCAACACCTCCTAACCAGTTATAACAACCAATATATCAAGTTGTAACAACGTTCTAATACGTCATAAACACGTTAAGCCAAGATGTAACAACTTTATTACAAGTTGTAACAAGCGGAAAATAGAGACAGTTTCGGTTTGTGTTTCCAGGGAAGTGTTTGCCAGAGTGCTTAACAAAATTGTAAAGAAGAGCTTTGTGAGTCCTTCATATGAACTAAGCTATTAAGAGTCGAGCAAAGTGCCAAAGTGGTGGAGGGTTGTTAATGTGGTACTGATTGTTAAGAAGGGAGATAGATCACTTACGCCAGACTATCGGCCAATTAGCATATCGTGTCTTGTGGGAAAATTGATTGAATCCGTAATCGCAAAAGCCATTCTCCTATATCTCCAAAAACATATGCAAGCGATGAGTCACAGTAACGTGGCTGAAGTATGTTGACCAGACCACACACTAGAAGGTGAAGGGACGACGACGTTTTGGTCCGTCCTGGACCATTCTCAAGTCGATTGGTCTTCAAAAACATAAGTTGTTAAATGATTCCCAACATGGTTTTACTAACGACCGTTCATGGTTGATAAATTTGCTTTCATACTTTTCCAGCCTATTTGAGGTAGTTGACAATAGAAAGGTTTGTGACGCTGAGAACTATGATTTAAGCAGTGCTTTCAGTACACCGTCACACGAAGGACATGTTAGAAAGATAAGAGGCCCACCTTGGCATTAGCCGGTATAAGCTTAAGGTGGGTAATCGAATTGTTATAACATAGGCAACAAAGAGTTAGTATAAGTTAGTATAGTATCCTGTTGGACCAAGCTCTCACAAGACAAGCCTGGCCTCGGGCCGGGCTTGGGGAGTAGAATAACTCCCAGAACTCCATCAAGCAGGCAAATATAAACGATTTAGATACAGGATTGAACAGAACAATTTGCAGACGATCTAGATATGGTCTAGACATGATCGAAAGACTGGCAAATGGTATGTCTACCAGCGGTATGTAGTGGCCTGAGGTTAGCCAATGATGTTACCACATACCAGCTGGATGGTATTGAAATTGTGGTTTGAGTGTCCAAAAAGTCATGATGGTCTTATTTAGTAAGAATTTAACGCCAAGAATACCAATGTATAAATATTCGAAAGAAAGCAAATAGGACACTGGGATTTGTTTGTGGAAGCGTTAGAAATAAAATATCTGGTGTTATTCTTCAGTTATATTTTGCTCTTGTTAGGCCCCATTTAGATTATGCAGGTCAGTTTTGGTGGCTATAGTTTAGCATGGATATAAAATCATTAGAACGCATCCAGTGTAGGATGACAAAGTTAATCCTTCCATATGAAGAGAGGTTAAAAAAGCTTAATTTACATTCCCTTGAAAAGTGAAAAATTAGGAGTGAGTTCAGAGAAGAATTCAAGTAGATGAATGGGGCATACCAAATGGGGATAATATTAAGGATAAAATATATCACAAAATAGACCTCAAACAATATGTATATAAATTAGATAAGTTTAGATTTAGGAAAGATCTGGGTAAATACCGGTTTGGTAACAGGGTTGTGGAGTTGTGGAAGAGATTACCGGGTAACACCTTGAATGTTTTAAGCGTAGGTTAGACAGATATATGAATGAGTTTGGGTGGATATAAATAGAAGGTGCCACGTATAGGCCAATAGACCTTCTGTAGTTTTCTTAATTCTTATGTTATTTTTGTAAGATGTTCCAGTGAAGCAAGGAGGAAATCCAGTGACGCAAGAAGGAAATCCAGTGACGCAAAGAGGAAATCCAATGACGCAAGGAGAAAATCCAGTTACGCAAGGAAGAAATCCAGTGACGCAAGGAAGAAATCCAGTGACGCAAGGAGGAAATCCAGTGACGCAAAGAGGAAATCCAGTGACGCAAGGAGGAAATCCAGTGACGCAAGGAGGAAATCCAGTGACGCAAGGAAGAAATCCAGTGACGCAAGGAGGAAATCCAGTGACGCAAGTAAGAAATCCAGTGACGCAAGGAGGAAATCCAGTGACGCAAGGAAGAAATCCAGTGACGCAAGGAGGAAATCCAGTGACGCAAAGAGGAAATCCAGTGACGCAAGGAGGAAATCCAGTGAAGCACGGAGGAAATCCAGTGAAGCAAGAAATGAATCTAGTGAAACAAGAATGAAATCCAATGAAGCAAGGAGGAAATCCAGTAAACCAAGGAGGAAATTCAACGAAGCAAAGAGGAAAAAAAAATCAGTGAGGCAAATTCATATTGGGAAGAATTCCAACTGCAGGAAAAGGAAAGAATTCCAGCGAAAACAGCAAAAAAACATTACAGTGAAGACTTCCCACAGGCTGTGTCCACCGCCCTGCCACCTCGGCCTAACCTCAAAGGCTTCGATCCCCAACGAAGATTATCCTAATCCCTTTCGTTCTGTTTTTCACGGCCAGCGACCTGTACACTCTCTCTCTCTCTCTCTCTCTCTCTCTCTCTCTCTCTCTCCAGCCCATCGGCCCCCGGTGAATAGGCTCTTTTAAACCCTTCAGTGAATAGAAAATCATCAGCAGACTCCGACCATTTTGAAAATTGCTCCGCGGTTTTGATTAAGTTCGCACCTGCAGGTTCTTGCGCCACTCAGGTGTTGTAGGCAGGTGTGTAGGGGTCCTTCTCGTTAATGGCAGTGTTCTAGCCAGGTGTGTGTGTTCTCGTTATAACAGGTGTTGTAGGCAGGTGTGTGGGGGTCCTTCTCGTTAATGGCAGTGTTCTAGCCAGGTGTGTGTGTGTTCTCGTTATAACAGGTGTTGTAGGCAGGTGTGTGGGGGTCCATGTTAATGGCAGTGTTCTAGCCAGGTGTGTGTGTGTTCTCGTTATAACAGGTGTTGTAGCCAGGTGTGTAGGGGTCCTTCTCGTTAATGGCAGTGTTCTAGCCAGGTGTGTGTGTGTTCTCGTTATAACAGGTGTTGTAGGCAGGTGTGTGGGGGTCCTTCTCGTTAATGGCAGTGTTCTAGCCAGGTGTGTGTGTGTTCTCGTTATAACAGGTGTTGTAGGCAGGTGTGTGGGGGTCCTTCTCGTTAATGGCAGTGTTCTAGCCAGGTGTGTGTGTGTTCTCGTTATAACAGGTGTTGTAGGCAGGTGTGTGGGGGTCCTTCTCGTTAATGGCAGTGTTCTAGCCAGGTGTGTGTGTGTTCTCGTTATAACAGGTGTTGTAGCCAGGTGTGTGGGGGTCCTTCTCGTTAATGGCAGTGTTCTAGCCAGGTGTGTGTGTGTTCTCGTTATAACAGGTGTTGTAGGCAGGTGTGTGGGGGTCCTTCTCGTTAATGGCAGTGTTCTAGCCAGGTGTGTGGGGGTTCTTCTTGTTAATGGCAGTGTTCTAGCCAGGTGTGTGGGGGTCCTTGTTAATGGCAGTGTTCTAGCCAGGTGTGTGGGGGTCCTTGTTAATGGCAGTGTTCTAGCCAGGTGTGTGGGGGTCCTTGTTAATGTTACTGTTCTAGCCAGGTGTGTGGGGGTCCTTCTCGTTAATGGCAGTGTTCTAGCCAGGTGTGTGGGGGTTCTTCTTGTTAATGGCAGTGTTCTAGCCAGGTGTGTGGGGGTCCTTGTTAATGGCAGTGTTCTAGCCAGGTGTGTGGGGGTCCTTGTTAATGGCAGTGTTCTAGCCAGGTGTGTGGGGGTCCTTGTTAATGTTACTGTTCTAGCCAGGTGTGTGGGGGTCCTTCTCGTTAATGGCAGTGTTCTAGCCAGGTGTGTGGGGGTCCTTGTTAATGTTACTGTTCTAGCCAGGTGTGTGGGGGTCCTTGTTAATGGCGTGTTCTAGCCAGGTGTGTGGGGGTCCTTCTCGTTAATGGCAGTGTTCTAGCCAGGTGTGTTGGGGTTCTTCTTGTTAATGGCAGTGTTCTAGCCAGGTGTGTGGGGGTCCTTGTTAATGTTACTGTTCTAGCCAGGTGTGTGTGGGTTCTTCTCGTTAATGGCAGTGTTCTAGGCAGGTGTGTGGGGGTTCTTCTTGTTAATGGCAGTGTTCTAGCCAGGTGTGTGGGGGTCCTTCTTGTTAATGGCAGTGTTCTAGCCAGGTGTGTGTGTGTTCTCGTTATAACAGGTGTTGTAGGCAGGTGTGTGGGGGTCCTTGTTAATGGCGGTGTTCTAGCCAGGTGTGTGTGGGTTCTTCTCGTTATAACAGGTGTTGTAGGCAGGTGTGTGGGGGTCCTTGTTAATGTTACTGTTCTAGCCAGGTGTGTGTGGGTTCTTCTCGTTATAACAGGTGTCATAGACAGGTGTGTGGGGGTCCTTCTTGTTAATGTTACTGTTCTAGCCAGGTGTGTGTGGGTTCTTCTCGTTATAACAGGTGTTGTAGGCAGGTGTGTGGGTGTCCTTCTTGTTAATGGCAGTGTTCTAGCCAGGTGTGTGTGTGTTCTCGTTATAACAGGTGTTGTAGGCAGGTGTGTGGGGTCCTTCTTGTTAATGTGAGTGTTCTAGCCAGGTGTGTGTGTGTTCTTCTCGTTATAACAGGTGTTGTAGCAGGTGTGTGGTGGTCCTTCTCGTTAATGTCTGCGTTCTAGCCAGGTGTGTGTGTGTTCTCGTTATAACAGGTGTCAGAGACAGGTGTGTGTGGGGGTTCTTCTCGTTAATGTCAGTGTTCTAGCCAGGTGTGTGTGTGTGTGTTCTTCTAGTTATAACAGGTGTCAGAGACAGGTGTGTGGAGGTCCTTCTCGTTAATGTCAGTGTTCTAGTCAGGTGTGTGTGTGTTCTTGTTATAACAGGTGTCAGAGACAGGTGTGTGGGGGTCCTTCTTGTTAATGTCAGTGTTCTAGTCAGGTGTGTGTGTGTTCTTGTTATAACAGGTGTCAGAGACAGGTGTGTGTTGGGGTCCTTTTCTATAATGTCAATGTTCTAGCCAGGTGTGTGTGTGTTCTTGTTATAACAGGTGTCAGAGACAGGTGTGTGTGGGGGTTCTTCTCGTTAATGTCAGTGTTCTAGCCAGGTGTGTGTGTGTGTGTTCTTCTAGTTATAACAGGTGTCAGAGACAGGTGTGTGGAGGTCCTTCTCGTTAATGTCAGTGTTCTAGTCAGGTGTGTGTGTGTTCTTGTTATAACAGGTGTCAGAGACAGGTGTGTGGGGGTCCTTCTCGTTAATGTAAGTGTTCTAGCCAGGTGTGTGTGTGTTCTTGTTATAACAGGTGTCAGAGACAGGTGTGTGTTGGGGTCCTTTTCTATAATGTCAATGTTCTAGCCAGGTGTGTGTGTGTGTTCTTGTTATAACAGGTGTCAGAGACAGGTGTGTGTGTGTTCTTGTTATAATAGGTGTCAGAGACAGGTGTGTGTGTGTTCTTGTTATAACAGGTGTCAGAGACAGGTGTGTGTGTGTTCTTGTTATAACAGGTGTCAGAGACAGGTGTGTGTGTGTTCTTGTTATAATAGGTGTCAGAGACAGGTGTGTGTGTGTTCTTGTTATAACAGGTGTCAGAGACAGGTGTGTGTGTGTTCTTGTTATAACAGGTGTCAGAGACAGGTGTGTGTGTGTTCTTGTTATAACAGGTGTCAGAGACAGGTGTGTGTGTGTTCTTGTTATAACAGGTGTCAGAGACAGGTGTGTGTGTGTTCTTGTTATAACAGGTGTCAGAGACAGGTGTGTGTGTGTGTTCTTGTTATAACAGGTGTCAGAGACAGGTGTGTGTGTGTTCTTGTTATAACAGGTGTCAGAGACAGGTGTGTGTGTGTTCTTGTTATAACAGGTGTCAGAGACAGGTGTGTGTGTGTTCTTGTTATAACAGGTGTCAGAGACAGGTGTGTGTGTGTTCTTGTTATAACAGGTGTCAGAGACAGGTGTGTGTGTGTTCTTGTTATAACAGGTGTCAGAGACAGGTGTGTGTGTGTTCTTGTTATAACAGGTGTCAGAGACAGGTGTGTGTGTGGGTTCACCTGTAAAATTATATTACACATATTTATTCCCCCAAACTCTTCTTCAATTAATGTGCTTATTCTATCTCATTCTTCCTCCACCTTCTTCGCCTATTCCTATTCTGTCTCATCACCCTCTTCCTTCTTTTCTTTTCCTTATTTCTCATCTTTCCCCTCCTAGGGACAAAGAGGACAAGAGGAAGAGTAAACACAGGAGGCAAAGGAATGAAGACATTCACTTTTCATTTTAATTCGTCTGTTTTAAAAAAAATACGTCTTGTTGTTTCGTCTTTGGTGAGAGGAAAATAGTGTCAATGTTTATTGTTCACCTGACTGTGCATTCATTAATCTCTCGGTCTATAGTGACTGTGTCTGTCTCTATTGTCTGTGTCTGTCTCTACTGTCTGTGTTTCATTTTGTCTGTCTCTGCTGTCTATATTTCATTCTGTGTTGGCTTCTACTATTTGTTTTTGTATTTTTTTTCGGTCAAAAAAGATTTTTTCCGGTCCAAAAGGATTTTTTTTTTTGAGAATCCAAAAGGAAATTTTTGGATTCACCCAGATGGAATCTCCGCTTTGATCTTAAAGGAAGGAACAGAAGCACTGTGCCTGTCACTCTCTATAATGTATAATAAATCACCAGTAACAGGGGAACTGCCAAAAATTTGGAAGACGGCTAATGTAGTCCCGATATACAAGAAGGGGGATAGACAGGAGGCACTGAACTACAGGTCAGTGTCCCTAACCTGCATACCATGCAAGTTGATGGAGAAAATTGTCCGAAAAAAGCTAGTGGAACATCTGGAGCGAAAGAACTTTGCAACACAACATCAACATGGGTTCAGGGATGGCAAGTCATGCCTAACAGGTTTAATTGAATTCTACGACCAGGCAACAAAAATAAGGCAAGAAAGAGAAGGGTGGACAGAGTGCATATTTTTGGATTGTCAGAAAGCCTTTGACACAGTGCCAAACAAAAGGCTAATGCAAAAGTTGGAGATGTAGGGAGCAGTGAAAGGGAAGGTACTCCATTGGATAAAGGAGTACCTAAGCAACAGAAGACAGGGAGTCACTGTGAGAGGTGAGGTCTCAGATTGGCGAGACGTCACAAGTGGAGTCTCGCAGGGGTCAATCCTTGGACCTATACTGTTTCTGATATATGTAAATGATCTCCCAGAGGGTATAGAATCGTTCCTCTCATTGTTTGCTGATGATACAAAAATTATGAGGAGGATTAAGACAGATGAAGATAGTATGAGGCTACAAGATAGTATGAGGCTACAAGTAAATGTAAGGTAATGAAACTAGGCGGTGGAAACAGGAGGCCAGACAAAGGATACCGAATGGGAGATGAAGTACTTCATGAAACGGACAGAGAGAAAGATCTAGGAGTTGATATCACACAAACCTGTCTCCTGAAGCCCACATAAAAAGAATAAAATCAGCGGCGTATGCGAGGCTGGCTAACATCAGAACTGCCTTCAGGAATCTGTGTAAGGAATCATTCAGAACCTTGTATACCACATATGTAAGACCAATCCTGGAATATGCGGCCCCAGCATGGAGCCCGTACCTTGTCAGGGACAAGACGAAGCTGGAAAAAGTTCAGAGGTATGCCACTAGATTAGTCCCAGAACTAAGAGGCATGAATTACGAGGAAAAGCTGCGTGAAATGCCCCTCACGACACTGGAAGACAGAAGAGTAAGAGGAGACATGATCACTACCTACAAAATTCTCAGAGGAATTGACAGGGGTAGGTAAGGATAAACTGTTTTAACACAGGGGGTACGCGAACAAGGGGACACAGGTAGAAACTGAGTACCCAAATGAACCACAGGGACGTGAGAAAGAACTTCTTCAGTGTCAGAGTAATTAACAAATGGAATGCATTAGGCAGTAATGTGGTGGAGGCTGACTCCATACACAGTTTCAAGTATAGATATGATAGAGCCCAGAAGGCTCAGGAACCTGTACACCAGTTGATTGACGGTTGAGAGGCGGGACCAAAGAGCCAGAGCTCAACCCCCGCAAGCACAACTAGGTGAGTACACACACACACACACACACACACACACACACACACACACACACACACACACACACACACACACACACACACACACAAACACACATACACACTCACACAAACACACACACACACACACACACACACACACACACACACACACACACACACACACACACACACACACACACACACACACAAACACACATACACACTCACACAAACACACACACACACACACACACACACACACACACACACACACACACACACACACACACACACACACACAAACACACACACACACACACACACACACACACACACACACACACACACACACACACACACACACGACCCCTTGAAATGTTGTATGCTATAGTTCTCAGACTATCCACATTGTTCCACGCTTGAAAAGCTCATTCCATTGCAGCATATCTCTAACACATTCCGTTAGTATATCCCTGTCAACTGACAATTGGGTAGGATATCAAATACCAACAGGCTATTAGATCCAGACGGAGCTAGCCTGCAGCTGGGGGGGGGGGGCTCGATCCGGTGTAAACAACGCAAGTCGACAGTTCAAAGAGCAGCAATTAAGCCATCTATACCTAACTGCGTTACTAGTATTGGGCTCTATTAATTTTTTAACTGATAGGCTGTTGCGTGGGGTTTAGTATTGAGTTTAAAGCTAAATGTTAATTGTTATTAACCGATGATGTAGAGGTTAACTGTTTACCTCCTCTGGACTCTCGCAAGCTTGTAAACTATGCAACAGTTTACATTCACGCGGAGATCCGAACTCAGGCCTCGGAATTTCAGCCCGAAGTAGAATTTAAATCTCCGATGTATCCAAGTGAATGAAATGTTATCAACCAGGCTGTTGGGGGTTTGCAGGTTACAGTTGTTTCGCCGCATTAATAACGTAAACAATAATCAAACTGTTTTGTACCAATTAGCAACATTCGAGCCTAACAGCCTAAGCAACCTAACCAGTTGGTTAGAATTGTTTGCTGTGATTTAATTTGTACTCAAACAGCCGCATTTGGACACATTGAAATCCTATAAAAGTGTCATGTATTGGACGAAAGGATTTAGTTTACTTAAGTGTCATGTATTGGACGAAAGGATTTAGTTTACTTATATTCTTAGTTTACATTGTGGATCACTTTTGAATTTAGCATTATACAAGCTTATTTCTCATTATTATTGATAGTATTGATATTGTTATCTTGAGGTTATCTTGAGATGATTTCGGGGCTTTTTAGTGTCCCCGCGGCCCGGTCCTCGACCAGACCTCCACCCCCAGGAAGCAGCCCGTGACAGCTGACTAACACCCAGGTACCTATTTTACTGCTAGGTAACAGGGGCATAGGGTGAAAGAAACTCTGCCCATTGTTTCTCGCCGGCGCCTGGTATCGAACCCGGGACCACAGGATCACAAGACCAGCGTGCTGTCCGCTCGGCCGACCAGCTCCCAATATTGTTAATTGATTAAATCACTGATTAACATTGATTTCTCATTATTACTGATAAGATAACAATTATTGAGTCGTCTGTGACGACCTACAATCACCGATTGTTGACGATTGTTAAAATGCTCCCGAAATTTGTCAATCTAAATTTCGATAATTGAGTAAATAAAAGTTATTTCACGTTATGCTATTATTATGACTCGTTTTATGTCAAGGAGAGAGAGCGACGGTCTCGCTTCATGCGGGTCGGCGTTCAATCCCCGACCGCCCAAGTGGTTTGGGCCCCATGTGGTATATTGTCGTAATGGCTTGGCGCTTTTCCCCTGATAATCCCCCCCTTCCCACGGTACATAAATATATGCAAATGTACATCTCTGTGCTGCTGACCACACAGCACCGCTCCTGTGCCCGGTAGGTCCACTATGGGCTCTCCATAGCCCGTGCTACTTGCCCCGCTCCTGTGACAGGTAGGTCCACTATGGGCTCTCCATAGCCCGTGCTACTTGCCCCGCTCCTGTGTCAGGTAAGTCCACTACGGGCTCACCATAGCCGTGCTACTTGCCCCGCTCCTGTGCCAGGTAAGTCCACTACGGGCTCACCATAGCCCGTGCTACTTGCCCCGCTCCTGTGCCAGGAAGGTCCACTACGGGCTCACCATAGCCCGTGCTACTTGGAACTTGTTCCGAGTAGCTGAATCTATAACAACAACAACAGTTTCTGTGCTTGTTCCAATTCTAAAGAAGTGCCAAGCTTCTATGTCGTCTGATAATTAAAGAGTTAACTGTCGTGCTCACACTGTTAAACACAGTATTTGAGTATGAACTTACTGACTTCTTAGTTGGCTAACTGGAGACCAAAGGCCGGATTCACGAAGCAGTTACGAAAGCACTTACGAATCTGCACATCTTTCCTCAGTCTTTGGCAGCTTTGTTTACAATTATTAAACAGTTAATGAGCTCCGAAGCGCCAGGAGGCTGTTTATAACAATAACAACATTTGATTGGGAGGTTTTTATACTTGTAAACTGTTTAATACATGTAACCAAAGCCGTCAAAGACTGAGGAAAGATGTACACGTTCGTAAGTACTTGCGTAACTGCTTTGTGAATCTGGCCCTAGTAACTTTCAGGTTCCATACATGACTCGTTACTCAACAACTCTTCGTAGGTGGCGGAAGTTATTGAGTACTACAACTCACAACTTAGCCTTGTTCTGTCTCTGATCCTGGATGTTTCCAAAGCTTTTGACAAAGGCGAAGATGCCAAACATTTTAGAGAATTATTTGGTAGAAATGTATGACCTGTTTTCGCTACATGTTTTTATATATTTATTTGGTATGCAAATTAGCTGTGAAATGGAGTAATGTCCTAGGAAAAAAAAATAAAGGAGTAATGTCTCCTTTAAAAAATAGGGTCAAACAATATTCTCTTCTTAGTCCAATACTGTTTGCTATCTTGACCCATTGTCAAGATAGCAAACAGGGGCTCTTAACTCTTCTAAACTCTTGGAAGGTTAGAAGAGTTAAGAGCCAGTAGAGACTGATTGTCGCTTGGGCAGTACGGAGGGCGAAAATGTTTTCTATTGTTCTGGTGACCTAGTTCTACTCCCGCCCACCAAAGAGACTATGGAAAACTTGATAGATATATGTTACAGATATAGTGTAGAATACAACCTAAAGTTCACTCCTGGCAAGTGTACTGTGGTGGATTTGAACTCACGGGGAACAGGGAACTCGTATTATCGAGTTCCCTGTCTAAAATTACCTGGCAGAGATATTCCAGTAAACTATTATGTGAAGCATCTGGCATATATTATGTCTTCAAAGGGACAACTTGTCAATTTTGTTGACGCAATTAGAGACCTGAATGTGAACACAAATGTCATTAAGAGTGAATTTGGTCATCTCCATACGAGGTCGAGGTTATCTTGAGATGATTTCGGGGCTTAGTGTCCCCCGCGGCCCGGTCCTCGACCAGGCTTCCACCCCCAGGAAGCTGCCCGTGACAGCTGACTAACTCCCAGGTACGTATTTACTGCTAGGTAACAGGGGCATCAGGGTGAAAGAAACTCTGCCCATTGTCTCTCGCCGGCGCCCGGGATCGAACCCGGGACCACAGGATTCACGCGTCCAGTGTTCTGTCCGCTCAGCCACCGGCTCCCTAATGCCGGTGGCATTAGCATTAGGGAGCATTAGGCATTAGGATTAGGGAGCATTTGGCAATGCTCCCTATTGCCGGTGACAATGCAAAGTAAAGTTAACTTGAAAGTAAAGTTAACAAAGTCTAAGCTTGTGGGGATGCTTGTAGCTACGGGAGCTACACAATGCTGGCCTTGGTTAGCTTAGTTGTGAATGGAGGAAATGTTCAATCCGTGTCTTGGGTGACCATCCTGGCCTACATGGCAGCCTGGCCCACATGGCAGCCTGGCCCACATGGCAGCCTGGCCCACATGGCAGCCTGGCCCACATGGCAGCCTGGCCCACATGGCAGCCTGGCCCACATGGCAGCCTGGCCCACATGGCAGCCTGGCCCACATGGCAGTCTCCAGCCTGGCCTCGTGTCCACACCCACACTCCAGGAAATAGTTCGAATCATATCAGTTGGTCTGAATGGACTCACTCATCCAGCGAACTCAATCAACTCTTTGATTTATATTTTTTGTTTACAGACGCGCACTTAACCCTAGCCACACTTATTTTACCAGACATATAAACTTAATTGTTAAGAAATACATCTTAAGAATGAGTGCTGTTTTTAATAGGGCATCGGGTCTATGGAAATAGATCAGAATAGAGAGAGTGACTCTGAAATAGATTAGAATAGAGAGTGACTATGACTTGTCAGCATGGAGACCACCAGCTGTATATGTGCCATATCTTGAGTTATCTTGAGATGATTTCGGGGCTTTTTAGTGTCCCCGCGGCCCGGTCCTCGACCAGGCCTCCACCCCCAAGAAGCAGCCCGTGACAGCTGACTAACACCCAGGTACCTATTTTACTGCTAGGTAACAGGGGCATAGGGTGAAAGAAACTCTGCCCATTGTTTCTCGCCGGCGCCTGGGATCGAACCCTGGACCACAGGATCACAAGCCCAGTGTGCTGTCCGCTCGGCCGACCGGCTCCCTCTGTAATCCTTTACACCACCGCCCGCGGGACGGGTATGGGGTGCATAATAAAGAAAGAAATTGAATCGAACGTCCAAAGTGTGCAAATATATACAACATTGTATGATTCGTTTATATTAGTTCGATTGCTAATTGTCTCAGCGAGCTAACTTTGTGAGCTTTAACGCAACAGTAAAATGTGTACTTGGATGAAAAAACGATTCTTCGCGGCAGGGGATCGTATTCCAGGGACCATAGGATTAAGGACTTGCCCGAAACGCTACGCGTACTAGTGGCTGTACAAGAATGTAACAACTCTTGTATATATCTCAAAAAAAAAAAAAAAAAAAAAAAAAAAAAAAAAAAAAAAAAAAAAAAAAAAAAAAAAAAAAAATTATTATTTGTTTCCACTTGTGTTGAATTTTTCTTGATTAATCTTGGAAGGGAAAAGAACTATGAGGAGAAAGCGCCAAGCCATTACGACTATATAGCACTGGGAAGAAATCAGGATAACGATTTGGAATGGGGACGGGGGGGGGGGGAGGGGGGGGGGGGGAAAGGAATGGTGCCCAACCACTTGTGGACGGTCGGGGGATTGAACGCTGACCTGCATGAAGCGAGACCGTCGCTCTACCGTCCACCCCCCCAAGTGCTTAGGCAAATATTAATCTTGTTGTTGTTGTTGCGGCAGCTTTAGTTGTTTGCTTTACTTAGTGATAGTACACGACCGAAGGCCACTAGGACTCATTAAACGCTTACACCTGTCCACTTGCGAAGCCTCTACATCTGTCTTCAAATCATAGCGGCTTTGTTTACACGGGAGACATCTCCCGTCACGCAGGGTGCAGTCGCACCTCCACAGAGCTCCAGTATCAGCTCTTGATACTGGTAATGGCTCCAAAGGGACACCACTTACGGGCTATTCATGCCCGTGCCACCTTTTGGGTGGCTTAATCTTCAATCAATCAATCTTTGTTTACATTGACCAAACAGTTTAGGAGCTGCGAGGAGGTACCTGAAGCGGGCTGTGACGCAAACAACATGGCGTGAGAAGGACCTTAGCAGCCTGGCCAAGGTCGACCTTGGCAGCGTGGCCAAGGTCGACCTTGGCAGCGTGGTCAAGGTCGACCTTGGCAGCGTGGCCAAGGTCGCATACTGTTGAAGACATACAGGCTAGACACGTCGCTGTGACCGAGGAAAGACGTAACACCTTTCGCAAGTGGAGTTACCTGGTGGGACTCTCAGCCCTGGACCCTAAAGGTGTTGGTAAACGAATATGAATTACGCCTTTCGCATTAACTGGAAGATGTGGAAACACGTTTAGAAGGTTCAGTATGCGTCTGTTGTAAACACATTACTCTGGTGTGTGTGTGTGTGTGTTGGGGGGGGGGGGGAGGGGGTGTATCTTAGACGCACTTCGACGTGGTCTGTGTTCCTCTCATCCGCTTGTGGGGACCTTCCGGTGCGGTCTGGTACGCTTCGGTCTCCTTTGGTGGTCCCAAAGGTACTGGTGTGGTATAGTGAGACTCGGTCTCCAAAGGCCCTCCCCCATGTACGGTCTGAAGACCTTCTGGTCTCTCTCTCTTAGTCTGGAGGTATGCTGGTATATCAGTCTATTTTTACACTGGTGTAATGTATATATTTTGATGGTATACTGGTATGGCTTAGTCCCAGACACTACTGGGAAGGATGCTTGGTCTGGGATGACGTGGTCAGAAGCTTGTGGTCCGCCCAGACCTGATCCCAGCTGCTACAGTGACCTGACCTGAACTGATCCGAGATGCAATATTGATCCGGCGTGACCTCTGGTGCTCTGCCGCGAAGCCGGTGACCTTTAACAGCAGTGTGGTGCTTGTTATGGTGGGGTGAGGGGGGGGGGGTTAAGGGCCGTTGTTTTACCTCGTCTCTCACAGGAAGATGTTATCTATATCTCCTTATCTCTCCCCACCTCACCATAATTCTCTCTCTCTCTCTCTTTCTCTCTCTCTCTCTCTCTCTCTCTCTCTCTCTCTCTCTCTCTCTCTCTCTCTCTCTCTCTCTCTCTCTCTCTCTCTCTCTCTCTCTCTCTCTCTCTCCAAAGTAAATAACTGAAATGAGGATAATGTTTCTGATGTTATCTTTGTCTCTGTCTCCTTATCTTCATCCACTTCTTGCTTATCTCCTCCCCATATCTTGACACCCTCCTTCCTTCCTTCCTTATCGTGACATTCCTAACTTCCACATCTTTTCATTAACTCTTTTAAATCATAAATTTGGCTATTTTTTTTTTACAACTAAAATAGGTTTAGTTAATTTTTTGTTTAAGCGAGACTCATTTGTATATTTAGAATCAATTATGGGCTATTTATTTTTCAGGAGGAACTGTTGTGCTTTTTATATAGGACGACGACTCGACGACTCGACGACTCGACGACTCGAGCTCGACGACTTGACGACTCGAGCTCGACGACTTGACGACTCGAGCTCGACGACTCGACGACTCGAGCTCGACGACTCGACGACTCGAGCTCGACGACGCGACGACTCGAGCTCGACGACTCGACGACTCGAGCTCGACGACTCGACGACTCGAGCTCGACGACTCGAAGACTCGAGCAATAGTTCATAACAAGATGAGTGAGTGATTAAATTAAAAAAAAAATAATTAAAAAATTAAAAAAAAATTATCAAATTATTAAAAAATTATCAAAATTACAAAAAAAAATGAACTCTAGTTGTGTCCTTTTTTGCGGTGGAGTTTTTCCCTTCCACAGTACATTCTTTGATGCCCCAACTTTCTAAACAAACGTCGTCTGGCTATTACCATTAACCCCTATTCTTTCTCTTCTTTCTATTCTTTCTATTATGTTGCTATCTCTCTCTCCTCTTTCTCTCGGCCATTAGCCTTATTGCAGTTGTTTCGTTATTCCTACATTCTTACCTTCTCGTCATTGTCCTTACATTCTTACATTATATAATTAACATTCTCTGCTAGCGATGAGTCACAATAATGTGGCTAAAGTACCTTCACCTTCTAGTGTGTGGTCTGGTCAACATTCTCTGCTACTCTCTGGTCGACCTGATGGGCGTCTGAGACACACAGAGATCTCGTCACTTTCTTGATCTTCAGATGTGTGGGTTGGTTGCCCTTATGGATACTGCTTGTTCAAATGTATCATGAACATTCTGTTGTCTTCAAGTTGTAAACAGTTCATGTTGTCTGTCGCTCTTACCTGGTGTTTCCACAGGTTAGGAGTAGTTTGTGTGTGCATGAGAGAGAGAGAGAGAGAGAGAGAGAGAGAGAGAGAGAGAGAGAGAGAGAGAGAGAGAGAGAGAGAAAGAGAGAGAGAGAGAGAGAGAGAGAGAGAGAGAGAGAGAGAGAGAGAGAGAGAGAGAGAGAGAGAGAGAGAGAGAGAGAGAGAGAGAGAGAGAGCGAATGAGACTTAATTCGCTGACCCATTAAGAAATCTTGCCCATCTAGCTGTCTAAAACTATCAAAGTTGTGAGGTAATCAACCGGGATCTTGTCTGTCACCCGCTTAAACCCGTCTCGACGTGACGAAGAGAGACGGGGGCCAGACAGCAGGCTATATACTGTCCCTCTTGGACGGGCCATTGAACACATCCGTCTCAGTTTAAGACGGCACATTCATTTCCCTGTCCATTAAATACGTCGCTCGGTGGACACCACTATATACGGATATACGGATCACCTCCGCTCTTGTCGGTCACTGGGGACACCTGTCTAACACCTGTCTTAACACCTATCTTAACACCTGTCTGTGTAAGACAGACCAAAATTGTATGTGCTGGTTAGCATGGCTTATGTAAGGCCACGTCTGTGGTAGGAACAGAACTGATCTTAGCACCACCCAACTACTGATCAGAGATGAGCGGAATTTTCTTGAACCTAATTGGCAATCTGGCGGGAACCAATTTTTCACAAAATGCAGTAATTTAATCTTCAGTGAAAGGTGAGAGAGAGAGCCACCATGCGATGAGCCCGGCGTCCGTGACTACTCCCAATAATCAGAGTAGAAGGCTATAGCTTTCTCTAGGTTACCTCACCTGCCTCAGCTTCGTGGGGCAAGTGAGACGCAGTGACAACAACTCAAGACGCTCAGCCACATTCCTCAACCTAGTTGTAACATTATCAAATTAAATGAGTGGTAGACATGAAACATTTGTCACTTCTCACGTCATATGTGGGGGAGAGGGGGGGGGGGGGCTGGTTGGGCTGTGTACTTTTCTTTCTATGTAAAGTTAAGACTAACATTTGGCTAGAGTCACACATAGAAGTCCTTCACCTAGTCGATTGTAGCGGAACTCTAAATGTGGTAGGTCTATGGTAGGCCTATGGTAGGTGTATGGTAGACCTATAGGAGGTCTATGGCAGGTCTATGGTAGGTCTAAGAGAATAAGGATAAGAGCTCCTGCCTTGTAATATACATTTATGCAAGGTAATTGTTGGTAACATAGAACCATGGCGTTGGGGAGAGAGAGAGAGAGAGAGAGAGAGAGAGAGAGAGAGAGAGAGAGAGAGAGAGAGAGAGAGAGAGAGAGAGAGAGAGAGAGAGAGAGAGAGAGAGAGAGAGAGAGAGAGAGAGAGGGAGAAAGAGTGAGAGAGAGAGACAGAGAGAGAGAGAGAGAGATAAGAAAATACCAAAATATCTAAACTTAAGATTTTTGGTTTGCAGATAAACGTCCTTTCGAGTCGCTTTTGCACTCCAAGGCGCTCATGCATACTGAAGACAGGCGCTGAGTGCCTCTATGAGAGAGTGAACGTGAACGTGAGGAGAATGTGAATGTTCTCACAAGAACATGGCCAAATGCCAAATGTTCATTTGGCGTCAGTATGAAATGGTGAACATGACAGTGAGTTTGAGAGTGTGAACGTAATGTATGAGAGTGTGAGCATACTGTATGTATGAATGTGCTAGTGTGAAAGTGTAAGTATGACAATATGAGAGAAAGTGTGTATGTGGGAATATTCGAGCGTGAGTGACAATGTTCAACTGTGAGCGTGAGTTTTACAAGCGTGAATATGTGAGTAAATTGAACTCAGAGTGCAAGCATGTGTGTGTGTGTGTGTGTGTGTGTGTGTGTGTGTGTGTGTGTGTGTGTGTGTGTGTGTGTGTGTGTGTGTGTGTGTGTGAATACTTGAGTGCAAAGATGAGAGTGTGAGTGCGATAGTATTGAGCGAAATTATTAATTTAATTGTACTCACCAATTTGTACTTGCGTGGGTTGAGCTTCGACCCTTTGGACCTCTCAGAACCTTTCATCAACTGGTCAGCTCTGTCATATCTACATTTGAAGCAGGACTGCGGGATCGAACCTGCGTCCCGCGACACCCCAAGCGCGCTCCTCTACCCACAGACCAGCATATGATCAAAGTTACACAAGCTAAAGTCCGTCCGAACTCATTAGGAATTTGAAGGCAGCGAGCTAGTACACAATCCAGTTTTTACACGTATTTCAAGCTGCGTTGATTCTCTCTCGATCACAAACCTCTTAATACATTCACGTGTGTGGATTACACTAATACTGAAAACGATTGTTAGTGTACCACCTATGTAAAATGGTTTGTCCTGTGGCCTGTCAATTCCATGAGAATTTTATATGTCGTAATCATATCTCCTCTGCTTCTTCTGTCTTCCAACGATGTGATGGGGTTTAGTTTAGTTCGTGCTCATAACTCATACCTTTCAGCTCTAAGACGAGGCTGGTGGCATACCAGTATACTGTACACTGTAGTGGATATGTGGGTCTACGGGCTGTTCCAAGCAACAGCCTGTTGGACCAAGTTATCACAAGTCAAGCCTGGCATCGGGCCGGGCTCGGGGAGTAGAAGAACCCCCCCCCCGAGACCCTCTTCAGGTAAGATCCAGGTAAGATACCTCAGGACTTTCTCCAACTTAGTTTTGTGTTTGACAAGACAATAACTCCAAGCAGGTGCTGCATTCCTCAGAATTTGTCTGGCATACGTTATATACAAGCCCCTGACTTATTCCTTTTTAGGTTTAAAAAATAGTTTTTTTGTTGATGGACTTTGCATACGCCTTTGGTGATGATCGCTTGATGTGAGCCCCAAGAGACTGGGCCGGTATCTCATCTTCCCCGAAGTCATTCACTCTGCCTCATTCTTGAAGAATTTCTCTCCACTTCGGTGCCTTGTGAGTGTGAGAGTGTGTGAGTATGAGAGTGTGAGAGTGTGAGTGTGTGAGTATGTACTCACCTAGTTGTGCTTGCGGGGGTTCTCAACTGTAAGTGTGTGTATGTTTGTGAGTGATTGGGCGAACATTCAAATGTTTACAAGTATGTGAATGTAAGAGAATGAGTGTATAAACTTAGAAAGTTTGAGAGAGCGCGTATGATTGTGATCGTGGGAGTATGAGTGTATAACCGGGGTGTGTATACTTGGTCAGAAGTTGTTAAAGCGGCTTATCAACAGTGGCCAGCCATAGGGAGTAGTAGGGAAGGTGGGGAGAGGCAGGTGGGGAGAGGCAGGTGGGGAGAGGCAGGTGGGGAGAGGCAGGTGGGGAGAGGCAGGTGGGGAGAGGCAGGTGGGGAGAGGTAGGTGGGGAGAGGCAGGTGGGGAGAGGCAGGTGGGGAGAGGCAGGTGGGGAGAGGTAGGTGGGGAGAGGTAGGTGGGGAGAGGCAGGTGGGGAGAGGCAGGTGGGGAGAGGTAGGTGGGGAGAGGCAGGTGGGGAGAGGTAGGTGGGGAGAGGTAGGTGGGGAGAGGCAGGTGGGGAGAGGCAGGTGGGGAGAGGTAGGTGGGGAGAGACAGGTGGGGAGAGGCAGGTGGGGAGAGGTAGGTGGGGAGAGGCAGGTGGGGAGAGGTAGGAGGGGAGAGGTAGGTGGGGAGAGGCAGGTGGGGAGAGGCAGGTGGGGAGAGGTAGGTGGGGAGAGGCAGGTGGGGAGAGGTAGGTGGGGAGAGGTAGGTGGGGAGAGGCAGGTGGGGAGAGGCAGGTGGGGAGAGGTAGGTGGGGAGAGGTAGGTGGGGAGAGGCAGGTGGGGAGAGGCAGGTGGGGAGAGGTAGGTGGGGAGAGACAGGTGGGGAGAGGCAGGTGGGGAGAGGTAGGTGGGGAGAGGCAGGTGGGGAGAGGTAGGAGGGGAGAGGTAGGTGGGGAGAGGCAGGTGGGGAGAGGCAGGTGGGGAGAGGCAGGTGGGGAGAGGTAGGTGGGGAGAGGCAGGTGGGGAGAGGTAGGTGGGGAGAGGTAGGTGGGGAGAGGCAGGTGGGGTGAGGCAGGTGGGGAGAGGCAGGTGGGGAGAGGTAGGTGGGGAGAGGCAGGTGGGGAGAGGCAGGTGGGGAGAGGTAGGTGGGGAGAGGTAGGTGGGGAGAGGTAGGTGGGGAGAGAGGGAAAAGAAGAGTAGATGGGGAGGATTGTGGGTTAGATGAGGGGAGAGTGGGTTAGGGACACATACACAGGTAAGGACAGGTACACAGAGAATGACAAAGAAGTGTGTGAAGAACTTAGCAAATAATTCCAGGAGGTCTTCACAGTAGAACGAGAAGAGGTCCCTGAAGTAAGAAAGGTGGCTGTAAACCAGACAGCCTTGGATGGGTTCGAAATTACCAGAGATGAGGTCAAGAGACATCTGTCGGATATAGACGTGAGAGAGGCTGTTGGCCCGGACGGAATATCACCATGGGTACTGAATGAGTGTGTGTAAACACTTTGCTTGCCCACTCTCCATGGTATATAGTAGGTCACTAGACGTGAGAGAGGCTGTTGGCCCGGACGGAATATCACCATGGGTACTAAATGAGTGTGCGTAAACACTTTGCTTGCCCACTCTCCATGGTATATAGTAGGTCACTAGACGTGAGAGAGGCTGTTGGCCCGGACGGAATATCACCATGTGTACTAAATGAGTGTGCGTAAACACTTTGCTTGCCCACTCTCCATGGTATATAGTAGGTCACTAGACGTGAGAGAGGCTGTTGGCCCGGACGGAATATCACCATGGGTACTGAATGAGTGTGCGTAAACACTTTGCTTGCCCACTCTCCATGGTATATAGTAGGTCACTAGACGTGAGAGAGGCTGTTGGCCCGGACGGAATATCACCATGGGTACTGAATGAGTGTGCGTAAACACTTTGCTTGCCCACTCTCCATGGTATATAGTAGGTCACTGGAGACGGGAGACCTACCAGAAATGAAGAAGACGGGGAATTTAGTCCCAATATACAAAAAGGGTGACAGACAAGAGGCACTGAACTACAGGCCAGTGTCCTTAACTTGTATACCATGCAAGGTGATGGAGAAGATCGTGAGAAAACCACTTTGAAGCACATCTGGAAACAAGGGACTATCTCTCTTGTCAAAGAGCTTCGGCTCTTTGGACCCGTCTCTCAACTATCAATCAATCAATATACAGATTCCTGAGCCTACTGGGCACTATCAGATCTACATTTGAAACTGTGTATGGAGTCTGCTTCTACCACATATTCTTGGGAGCTGGGGACACGTTCTTGGGAGCTGGGGACATATTCTTGGGAGCTGGGGACATATTCTTGGGACCTGGGGACATATTCTTGGTACCTGGGGACATATTCTTGGGAGCTGGGGACATATTCTTGGGAGCTGGGGACATATTTTTGGGACCTGGGGACATATTCTTGGTACCTGGGGACATATTCTTGGGACCTGGGGACATATTCTTGGGAACTGGGGACATATTCTTGGGAGCTGGGGACATATTCTTGGGAGCTGGGGACATGTTCTTGGGAGCTGGTGACACATTCTTGGGAGCTGGAGACATTCTTGGGACCTGGGGACATATTCTTGGGAGCTGGGGACATATTCTTGGGACCTGGGGACATATTCTTGGGAGCTGGGGATATATTCTTGGGAGCTGGGGACATATTCTTGGGATCTGGGGACATATTCTTGGGAGCTGGGGACATATTCTTGGGAGCTGGGGACATATTCTTGGGATCTGGGGACAAAGCACTAGACATTATCAAAGAATTTCCCGTTAGTCTATGTATTATTCGTGTTCTTTAAATGTTTTTTGGGATGTATTATTGCCACTGGTAATTTAGCCATGCTATTGTATTATAGCCATTGTATTACTGCCACTGTTAATGTAGTCATTCTCATTATTGTATGTGTGTGTTTCAACGTCATTAATTGCGATAATGACGTTGGATGTATTTTTGTAGGTAGCCGTATAAGGCTTGGCCCTCTCCCCCCCCTTCCCCCCCCTTCCCCCCCCCCCCTTCCCCCCTCCCCCTTCCCCCCTCCCCCTTCCCCCCCCCCCCCCGTGTATTGTGTCGATGGAAATGCATTGAAAGAGGCGCTGTTGTTGTTGTATGATTGTTGAATAGGTCACACACACACTCTTGACCTGACCTGTGTGTACTCATCTATTTGTGCTTGCGGGAGTTGAGCTTTGGCTCTTTGGTCCCGCCTCTCAACTGTCAATCAACAGGTGTACAGGTTCCTGAGCCTATTGGGCTCTTATCATATCTACATTTAAAACTGTGTATGGAGTCAGCCTCCACCACATCACACACTGTGTGTGTGTGTGTGTGTGTGTGTGTGTGTGTGTGTGTGTGTGTATGTATACTCACCTATTTGTGCTTGCGGGGGTTGAGCTTTGGCTCTCTGGTCCCGCCTCTCAACTGTCAATCAACTGGTATACAGATTCCTGAGCCATGTGTGTGTGTGTGTGTGTGTGTGTGTGTGTGTGTGTGTGTGTGTGTGTGTGTGTGTGTGTGTGTGTGTGTGTGAGTGTGTGTGTGTGTGTGTGTGTGTGTGTGTGTGTGTGTGTGTGTGTGTGTGTGTGTGTGTGTGTGTGTGTGTGTGTGTGTGTGTGAGTGTGTGTGTGTGTGTGTGTGTGTGTGTGTGTGTGTGTGTGTGTGTGTGTGTGTGTGTGAGTGTGTGTGTGTGTGTGTGTGTGTGTGTGAGTGTGTGTGTGTGTGTGTGTGTGTGTGTGTGTGTGTGTGTGTGTGTGTGTGAGTGTGTAATTACCTAAGTGTAATTACCTAAGTGTAGTTACAGGATGAGAGCTACGCTCGTGGTGTCCCGTCTTCCCAGCACTCTTTGTCATATAACGCTTTGAAACTACTGACGGTCTTGGCCTCCACCACCTTCTCACTTAACTTGTTCCAACCGTCTACCACTCTATTTGCGAAGGTGAATTTTCTTATATTTCTTCGGCATCTGTGTTTAGCTAGTTTAAATCTATGACCTCTTGTTCTTGAAGTTCCAGGTCTCAGGAAGTCTTCCCTGTCGATTTTATCAAGTCCTGTTACTATTTTGTACGTAGTGATCATATCACCTCTTTTTCTTCTGTCTTCTAGTTTTGGCATATTTAATGTGTGTGTGTGTGTGTGTGTGTGTGTGTGTGTGTGTGTGTGAGTGTCCTCGTGCCGGCTACAAAGGCCTTCCTGAAGGTCGCATATAACCTTCATGTGAACCTATTATCGTTGTTATATAATATTATTGCTATAGCAATAACTATATTGTTTGATAATGATAGATATTATACAGTTGTTGACAATGTTTGACCTGTAGCGTGTCTTGTTAGCCTGTGTTTCCAACGAGAACATTTTTAGGGGGTTTAAGACAACCTTTGTCTAGACGAAGTCAACTACCTGCCAAATTGACAGGTGTTTTGTAGGAAAATTGACATGTCTTCTCATCCTTCTGTATTTGAGGGGAAATTACTGGTATTACAGCCCCTATGGCGCAGTGGTAAACCACTCGTCCGGCGCTGTGTGAGGGATTTGTCCTGGGTTCGAATCCTGGAAGAGGAGGATTGACTAGTTGCCATTCCTTAACTGTAGCCTCTGTTCGCCCAGCGATGAATGGGTAGCTGGTTGTTAAACTGTTTGACGGGTTGTTAGGATTTAAGACCTGTCCTGAACGCTATGTTAGTAGCTTTACGAGTATGTAAGAAGTCTTGTGTATTATTACAAGTCTTACACATCCAGGCGCCGCTCTACATATATGAAGAGGCTGCCACACAGCCCTCGGCTGATTGGCCGTTGGCACACGCTATTTTCCTCCAGCCCGACGTTGTCTGTCACCAGATCGACGCCATCTGCCATCAGCCCGACGCCATCTGCCATCAGCCCGACGCCATCTGCCATCAGCCCGACGCCATCTTCCCCCAGTACCTGAAAGTACCTGAGGAACACCATCTTTAGTGTCCTCGACGAGGACAGGAAGCCGGCGCTTTGTCAACGACTCCCCCGTTGCTCCCGTGGAATATTTTGCAAACTTAATTTTGAACTGAAGTAATGTCTCAGCATTTACGATTTCGGCGGGGAGGCGGTTCCATGGGTTTATAACCCTTAAGGGGAGAAAATAACTCTATTCTATCCTGCATTGTGGCTTGTTGAGCTGTTAAATTTGACCTTTCTAAGAACCGGTCAGGATGAGGGCCTCGATGGTTATATGTGCCTATGTTACATAATGTCTTCACCTCATGACTTTGTGTAGTTCTACGGAGGTGTTAAGTGACCTAAGGAGCAGCATTGTTTACAAATATCACAAAATATTTGTGATATTTTGACGAGTTCACGTCAACAATGACGTGAACTCGTCATAAAAATGACGAGTCACCCGACATAAGTCACCAGAGGTCACCAGAGGTCACCAGAGGTCACCAGAGGTCACCAGAGGTCACCAGAGGTCATTAGCTCAGATGACAAAAGGATAACAGATAAGGTTACAAGGTCACCGTGAAAGGTCATAAGGCTCAGTGGTATTAACTCGCAATTTCTATATATATATATATATATATATATATATATATATATATATATATATATATATATATATATATATAAATATATATATATAAATATATATATATATATATATATATATATATATATATTTTATTAAATATGACCGAAAAAGTAAGATTAATAATTCTAACACGAATTTTCTCAATCTTTCGTACATTATGCTTCACTGTTGGAGGTAAATCAAAAATCACTTCTCCAAAATTCATTTTTATTTCTAGTCTGACGCGACACGGGCGCGTTTCGTAAAACTTATTACATTTTCAAAGACTTCACAAATACACAACTGATTAGAACTTGCGTTTCCCTGATTTTATATCTACATTTGAGTGAGGTGGGAAGGGTGATGTGGCATTACATTTGAGTAAGGTGGGAAGGATGATGTGGCATTAGAGGATATTAATAGGGTATTAAAAGTATCAACACAAGACAGAACACGAAACAATGGATATTGAATAGAAGTGTTTGTAGAAAGCCTATTGGTCCATATTTCTTGATGCTTCTATATTGGAGCGGAGTCTTGAGGTGGGTAGAATATAGTTGTGCAATAATTGGCTGTTGATTGCTGGTGTTGACTTCTTGATGTGTAGTGCCTCGCAAACGTCGAGCCGCCTGCTATCGCTGTATCTATCGATGATTTCTGTGTTGTTTACTAGTCAGTAAATCAGGGAAACGCAAGTTCTAATCAGTTGTGTATTTGTGAAGTCTTTGAAAATGTAATAAGTTTTACGAAACGCGCCCGTGTCGCGTCAGACTAGAAATAAAAATGAATTTTGGAGAAGTGATTTTTGATTTACCTCCAACAGTGAAGCGTAATGTACGAAAGATTGAGAAAATTCGTGTTAGAATTATTAATCTTACTTTTTCGGTCATATTTAATAAAATATGTCTACAGGAAAGACTGCTACCAAAATATACTAATATATATATATATATATATATATATATATATATATATATATATATATATATATATATATATATATATATCACCATATCTGTAAAATAGTATGCCTCTCTGTCTATCTGTTCGACGTTGGAGGCCAGACGTTTGAAGTTAACGTCCCCCAACTTTGTACTGTAATTCCCGTGGGGTACGTGCCCAACATGGTCTGGTCGGGTTGGCCACAATTCAAGAGCATAGCATGACATGATCATATATAATATATTTATTATTTATTAGAATGTCAGTCCATCTTAGGTTGTCAGCCAGATGCTCTGGGCTAACCTTAGACAATTTTTCAAAATAATTTTTGCTGTTGGGTACATGGCCGAGTCGAACATGAATCAAACATGTACAGTACATGAATCAAACATGTACTGTATGGCGTGGATCCACTGGGATACTTGTTATCTTCCTGGTGACTCTGGGACTGGATGGGACCTTTGAAACGTTCCAAACAAAATTAAATAATTCTTGCCATATAGTAAAACATTAAGCACTGAGGTTGGCAAAATAGTCAAAATAATTCTACCTATCAAACTTTGGCTCTAATAGCCCCTCACCCTCACTGCATCACATATCTCAAACCTGTCATAGCCCCTTTCCTGCCATCTCAACTCCCTTTCTAACGCCCCCCTCACCTTCCTACAGTGAGAGAGAGAGAGAGAGAGAGAGAGAGAGAGAGAGAGAGAGAGAGAGAGAGAGAGAGAGAGAGAGAGAGAGAGAGAGAGAGAGAGAGAGAGAGAGAGAGAGATGTACATACCACTGTGTCATTTTGTATTCATGTGAAAATAATCCACTTGTTAATGCCAGATTTATGTCGTACTGAGTGGTATTTACACAGGTGGAATTTTAAATGTCGGCAGATTAAGTCTTATGAAGTATATGTGTGCACTGAAAATAATTCCCGAAGGGTTATAGTATCTCAGTATAGTATCTTATATTCCCGATTGAATAATGAGAAATATTTCTATCGATAAAAACTTCACACTTCAAAATGATGAAAGCAGTGAATATAGTTTTATTTTATATGGAAGTTACGTTCTCGACTCACAACCGAGTGACCCCGGGTTCAATATCCGGGGCAGGACGGAAACTGTTGGGCAATTTTCCTTTCACCTGATGCCTCTGGTCATCCAGCAGTAAATAGGTACCCTGGGAGTTTGATAATTATTGTGGGGGGGGGGGGGAGGGGGGTTTGCATCCAAGGGAAAGCCAGTAGATGGACTATGAGAGAGAGAGAGAGAGAGAGAGAGAGAGAGAGAGAGAGAGAGAGAGAGAGAGAGAGAGAGAGAGAGAGAGAGAGACTTTTGACAAACCTTAGCACAGACTTCCTGTCTCTGATAACGGGAAATTAACACTAACTATAATACTACCTCTGATTAGTCTACCGAAATCACTAATCATATATGGTATACTGCTATACTGCTCCGGTTCCTGCTCCTATTGCTTACACTAGCACTGTTTTCACTCGTTATTCCTATTACTTGGCTATAGGCAGACAGACTTGGCTATAGGTAGACAGACTTGTCCATAGGTAGACAGATTTGGCCATAGGTAGACAGACGTGGCTATAGGTAGACAGACTTGGCCATAGGCAGACAGACTTAGCTATAGGTAGACAGACTTGGCTATAGGCAAACAGACTTAGCTATAGGTAGACAGACTTGACTATAGGCAGACAGACTTAGCTATAGGTAGACAGACTTGGCCATAGGTAGACAGACTTGGCTACAGGTTGACAGATTTCGTTACACACTCGCAGACAGCGCTCAGGGGTCGTAGTCCGAAGGGGCCCGGGTTTGATTCTCGATCGAGTCAGAAACAAATGGGGAAAGTTTATTTCATCTGATGCACCTATTCTCCTAGCAGTAAATATGTGCCTGGAAGTTAGACAGTTACTACAGACTACATCCTAGGGATGTGTGTGTGTGTGTGTGTGTGTGTGTGTGTGTGTGTGTGTGTGTGTGTGTGTGTGTGTGTGTGTGCGTGTGCGTGTGCGTGTGTGTGTGTGTGTGTGTGTGTGTGTGTGTGTGTGTGTGTGTGTGTGTATGTGTGTGTGTGTGTGTGTGTGTGTGTGTGTGTGTGTGTGTGTGTGTGTGCGTGTGTGTTAGAGAGATATATAAATGTAGTAGATATGATAGAGGAAAAATAGATTGGTTAGAAAGGTGGGGTCCAAGAGCTAATAGCTCGATTCTGCAAACAAATAGTAAATATATATACACAAAGTAAGAAGACATTTAGAGCGCCTTACGCTGCTTATGTAAGACAAGTCTTAGAGTATGCCTCGTAGGGGGCCTCGTAGCCTGGTGGATAGCGCGCAGGACTCGTAATTCTGTGGCGCGGGTTCGATTCCCGCACGAGGCAGAAACAAATGGGCAAAGTTTCTTTCATCCTGAATGCCCCTGTTACCTAGCAGTAAATAGGTACCTGGGTGTTAGTCAGCTGTCACGGGCTGCTTCCTAGGGGTGGAGGCCTGGTCTAGGACCGGGCCGCGGGGACACTAAAAAGCCCCGAAATCATCTCAAGATAACCTCAAGAAGATGCCGCACCATCCTGGAGCCCGCCACCTGGAGAACCATGTAAGGAAACTTATATCAGGGGAAAAGCGCCAAGCCATTACGACGCTTGTCCGTAAGGAAACTGGAAAAGGCACAAAAGTTTGCGACGAGGCTCGTCCCATACCCATTGCGAGGGATGGGGTATGAAGAGCGACTGAAGGAACTGAACCTGACGACGTTAGAAAAAAAAGGATGAAGTGGGGAGATATGATAGCAGTATACAAAATACTTAAGGCGATTGATAGAGTGGAAATAGGCAAAATGTTCATTTAGAATACCAGTAGAACGAGGGGACATGGGTGGAAGCTGGAAACTCAGATGAGTCACAGAGATGTTAGGAAGTTTTCTTTTAGCGTGAGAGAAGCGGGAAAATAGAGTGAAGTAGAGGAACAGGTTGTGGAAGTAAACACTATTCACAATTATAGAACAAGATATGATAGTGAAATAAGATAAATCATTCCTTAAAATAACCGGCGGCTTGAAAGGCGGGATCCGAGAGCCAATGCTCGATCCTGCAGGCACAAAATAGGTGAATACAAATAGGTGAGTACACACACACACACACACACACACACACACACACACACACACACACACACACACACACACACACACACACACACACACACAAGCACGCACACACGCATGAAAGACATGACGGTTGAGAGGCGGGACCAAAGAGCCAAAGCTCAATTCCCGCAAGCACAACTAGGTGAATACACACACACACAGGCAGACGCCATATAAAGTTTGAAATATAGATAAGATAGAGCCCAGTAGGCTCAGGAACCTCTAAACTAATTGATTGACAGTTGATAAACAGGACCATAGAGCCGAAGCTCAACCCCCGCAAGCACAATTGGGATGAGAATTAGTTGAATACACACACACACATTCATCATTGCTCACCGGCACAGGCTAATGGGCGTGTAAACGATTGTTGACTCTTGCTAACTCTCGCTTCATTGTCCTAATTGGATAATATACACAGAGGAGAGACAGTCAAATATTTCTGTGTGCTTGTTGTCTGCCAGTGAGGCAACTGTGTTTACACGTGACAAGCAAACAGGTGACTCGTGTTTATAACGTCATTACACTGCGCCTTTCTTTTGTTTAAGCGGTGAGTTAGCCTATTGTTTACCAGGCAGAGCTGTAGCTCTTGGTCATCTATCCTCCCTTACCCAGGTTCGTGTTTAGTGCGTGTGTGTGTGTGTGTGTGTGTGTGTGTGTGTGTGTGTGTGTGTGTGTGTGTGCAACCTGTCCTCTTGAAATAACGTCGCTTTTGGCCGTTTACCCGTATGGCTGAAAGAGAACGTAATTTGAAAATGAAAATAAATTTGGGATTTTTTTTTTCAACAACAGTAAGTTAAAGGTCTTCTGATAGGTTAGGTGGGCAGGAAATTCCGATAAAGTTTCAAAACGTTATGAGAAACGTTAATTGAAAGTTTCCTCTTCTAACCTTACCGAGTAAGCCGGACGACTCAAACAGAAAACAGGACAATACGTCACTTTTGTGAGTCAATTTCATTTCAAATTACGTCCAAATTTGGCCATAGTGCGTATACGAGCCAAAAGTGACGTTATTTTTAAGAGGACGGGTTGGTGTGTGTGTGTGTGTGAGTGTGTATGTGTGCGTGCGTGCGTGCGTGCGTGCTAATCTAATGCAGACACATTCCCCGATTTCTGTTATTTTATCAGCTCTAAATTTTGCGAATTACTTTTTGGCGTGTCCTCAGGTTTCTGTTAATTCATACTGCCATTCTTCACATCCTGATTTTCTGGTTAGGTTCACTGTCAATCTCTAGACACTGCCAGTTATTGTGTTTTGGAAGGTGAGGGGATCCTTACAGATGCTGCATATTGTGTTACTGGTCTTACATAGGTTGTGTAGAAAATTTTGACGAATTCCTTATTTAGGTCCCAAAAATCAATTTATATATCTGCTAGTTGTATTTATGATGTTGATTTTATCCAACTAATTTGTGCTTCTGGTGTGAGGTTCGATGCTATGTCCCCAACAGGTCTTTTTTATTAATATTTTCTGCCTTCTTGTTAATCTACATTGCTCGAAACGTTTTTTGTTCTCCCATACCATTTTTCGTAACTTTGCACTTGCTGGTGTTGAATTCCATAAACCATTAGTCTGCTGCTATAGCTTGTTCAGTTGTCCTGCATCATTCTGATGTCTTTTACATTTTTGATTTGCCTTCTCGGTTTAATAAGCTGCTGCAGCAAGTGATGAACTGATATTTTATATATTAAGTTATCACAGGAAAAGCCTGGCCCCAAAGCCAGGCTTTTAGAGAGTAGAAGAACTCACGAAACCAGCTCCAGGTAAATTCCAGCCTCATCTGTAAACATAGACCACAGTGACTCCACTTCCTGTGGCAGGTCGAACTGAGAAGAGGACTCAGTTCTGGGAGTTGTGAGATATATCTTGTTATATTCCTCATAACTCTACCTCTCACCTTACCTATCTCTCACCTTACCTATCTCTCACCTTACCTATCTCTCACCTTACCTATCTCTCACTTTACCTACCTCTCACCTTACCTACCTCTCACCTTACCTACCTCTCACCTTACCTATCTCTCACCTTACCTATCTCTCACCTTACCTACCTCTCACCTTACCTATCTCTCACAAGGAAACGCTGAAGAACAGGTCATGTTATACAAGATTGGTTCTCCAAATCTAATAACAGTCTCTTGTAGGGCACTCTATCAAACACCTTCTTGCACTCTAGGAAAATGAAGTCCACCCATCCAGTCCACCAATCCCGGCTGTCAGGCCTAGGGTGCCTGACAGCTGGGTGGACAGCGCTTCGGATTCGTAGTCCTGAGATTCCGGGTTCGATCCCCCGGTGGAGGCGGAGACAAATGTGCAAAATGTTTCTTTCACCCTCATGCCCCTGTTACCTAGCAGTAAATAGGTACCTGGGAGTTAGACAGCCGCAACGGGCTGCTTCCCGGGGGGGGGGGGGTGTGAAATAAAAAAAGGAGGCCTGGTTGAGGACCGGGCCGCGGGGACGCTAAGCCCCGAAATCATCTCAAGATAACCTCAAGATATCCCTCTAATATCTGGGTTTTAACTGCACGATTACAACATTCTCGTAACTTTACTAGACACGAGTTTTCCCTCAATGAACTCGGGTTATTTTAAAGTTACGGATTTAGTCTCCTCAAATGTCAATTATATTTTGCTAGATAATTGACAATTATACCTTTAAAATTGATATATAAGGATACTGGACTGTAATTCTATGCTTCTTGTCAATTTTCGTTCCATAATGTTGGTTTAAGTTTATCTTCTATCCCTGTCCGTGCGAGTTCTCCCGCCTCTGTTCTCAGTAATCGTATTGAATGGTCAGAGGTTAACACAGCTTTCCCGTCTATTCTTTTAGTAAGGAAGGGGATACCCGGCCCTACCCAACCACCTTGAATCCATCTTGAGGTTATCTTGAGATGATTTCGGGGCTTTTAGTGTCCCCGCGGCCCGGTCCTCGATCAGGCCTCCACCCCCAGGAAGCAGCCCGTGACAGCTGACTAACTCCCAGGTACCTATTTACTGCTAGGTAACAGGGAACCCATCTTGGGTTATAACCCATCTTGGAGTTTCTTCTCTACCTTCTTATCTGCCTCTTCCCTGTCCCTTTGTCCTCTATTTATCTCCCTTGACTGGTTCTTGTTCTCCTGAGGTTTCCCCAAACGTCACGAAATTGTCCTACTAAAGTTCTCTTATCCTAACCTACCAGAGGACCCAAAACAGAAAACGGGACAGTACGTCAATTTCGCCTGCCGCTTCCATTTTCTAGTACGACGATTTTTGGCCTTGGTGTATACGTCAAAATGCGACGTTCTATTAAGAGGACGTGTTGGCCAGTCGCTACACGAACGTACCGTAGTTATAACCCACACACACACACGAACGTACCGTAGTTATAACACACACACACACACGAACGTACCGTAGTTATAACCCACACACACACACGAACGTACCGTAGTTATAACACACACACACACACACACACACGAACGTAAGGTAGTTATAACCCACACACACACACGAACGTACCGTAGTTATAACCCACACACACACACACACGAACGTACCGTAGTTATAACCCACACACACACACACACACGAACGTACCGTAGTTACAACCCACACACACACACGAACGTAAGGTAGTTATAACACACACACACACACACACACACACACGACCGTACCGTAGTTACAACCCACACACACACACGAACGTAAGGTAGTTATATCACACACACACACGAACGTACCGTAGTTATAACCCACACACACACACACGAACGTACCGTAGTTACAACCCACACACACACACGAACGTAAGGTAGTTATAACACACACACACACACGAACGTAAGGTAGTTATAACACACACACACACACGAACGTAAGGTAGTTATAACACACACACACACGAACGTAAGGTAGTTATATCACACACACACACGAACGTAAGGTAGTTATAACCCACACACACACGAACGTACCGTAGTTATAACCCACACACACACACGAACGTACCGTAGTTATAACACACACACACACACACACGAACGTACCGTAGTTATAACACACACACACACACACGAGCGTAAGGTAGTTTTAACACACACACACGAACGTAAGGTAGTTATAACACACACACACACACACACGAACGTAAGGTAGTTATAACACACACACGAACGTACCGTAGATATAACACACACACACACACACACGAACGTACCGTAGTTATAACCCACACACACACACACACACACGAACGTACCGTAGTTATAACCCACACACACACACACACGAACGTACCGTAGTTATAACCCACACACACACACACACACACGAACGTACCGTAGTTATAACACACACACACACACACACACGAACGTACCGTAGTTATAACCCACACACACACACACACACGAACGTACCGTAGTTATAACCCACACACACACACACACACGAACGTACCGTAGTTATAACCCACACACACACACACACACACGAACGTACCGTAGTTATAACCCACACACACACACACACACGAACGTACCGTAGTTATAACCCACACACACACACACACACACACACGAACGTACCGTAGTTATAACCCACACACACACACGAACGTACCGTAGTTATAACCCACACACACACGAACGTACCGTAGTTATAACCCACACACACACACGAACGTACCGTAGTTATAACCCACACACACACACGAACGTACCGTAGTTATAACCCACACACACACACGAACGTACCGAAGTTATAACCCACACACACACACGAACGTACCGTAGTTATAACCCACACACACACACGAACGTACCGTAGTTATAACCCACACACACACACGAACGTACCGTAGTTATAACCCACACACACACACACACGAACGTACCGTAGTTATAACCCACACACACACACACGAACGTACCGTAGTTACAACCCACACACACACGAACGTACCGTAGTTATAACACACACACACACGAACGTACCGTAGTTATAACCCACACACACACACACACGAACGTACCGTAGTTATAACCCACACACACACACACACACGAACGTACCGTAGTTACAACCCACACACACACACGAACGTAAGGTAGTTATAACACACACACACACACACACACACACGAACGTACCGTAGTTACAACCCACACACACACACGAACGTAAGGTAGTTATATCACACACACACACGAACGTACCGTAGTTATAACCCACACACACACACACGAACGTACCGTAGTTACAACCCACACACACACACGAACGTAAGGTAGTTATAACACACACACACACACACGAACGTAAGGTAGTTATAACACACACACACACACGAACGTAAGGTAGTTATGACACACACACACACGAACGTAAGGTAGTTATATCACACACACACACGAACGTAAGGTAGTTATAACCCACACACACACGAACGTACCGTAGTTATAACCCACACACACACACGAACGTACCGTAGTTATAACACACACACACACACACACGAACGTACCGTAGTTATAACACACACACACACACACGAGCGTAAGGTAGTTTTAACACACACACACGAACGTAAGGTAGTTATAACACACACACACACACACACGAACGTAAGGTAGTTATAACACACACACGAACGTACCGTAGATATAACACACACACACACACACACGAACGTACCGTAGTTATAACCCACACACACACACACACGAACGTACCGTAGTTATAACCCACACACACACACACGAACGTACCGTAGTTATAACCCACACACACACACACACACACGAACGTACCGTAGTTATAACACACACACACACACACACGAACGTACCGTAGTTATAACCCACACACACACACACACACGAACGTACCGTAGTTATAACCCACACACACACACACACACACGAACGTACCGTAGTTATAACCCACACACACACACACACACACACGAACGTACCGTAGTTATAACCCACACACACACACACACACGAACGTACCGTAGTTATAACCCACACACACACACACACACACGAACGTACCGTAGTTATAACCCACACACACACACGAACGTACCGTAGTTATAACCCACACACACACGAACGTACCGTAGTTATAACCCACACACACACACGAACGTACCGTAGTTATAACCCACACACACACACGAACGTACCGTAGTTATAACCCACACACACACACGAACGTACCGAAGTTATAACCCACACACACACACGAACGTACCGTAGTTATAACCCACACACACACACGAACGTACCGTAGTTATAACCCACACACACACACGAACGTACCGTAGTTATAACCCACACACACACACACACGAACGTACCGTAGTTATAACCCACACACACACACACGAACGTACCGTAGTTACAACCCACACACACACGAACGTACCGTAGTTATAACACACACACACACGAACGTACCGTAGTTATAACCCACACACACACACACACGAACGTACCGTAGTTATAACACACACACACACACACACACACACACACACACACACACACACACACACACACACACACACACACACACACACACACACACACACACACGAACGTACCGTAGTTATAACCCACACACACCCATAGAATTTGTCTTCCAACTCCGCCTGTATCAGGCTTCACCTTCGTTACCAACTCTTCTCAAATTCTTGACACACTTTTGCAACATGTTCCTCGCAACTTCTCACTGCAGTTGGAACTTTTATTCGAGAATATACATGTTTAATGGCAAGCAATTTTTCGCTACAGTATCCCCTCAAATTTTCTTGCGATTAAAAGGAGGTGAAAACCAATACTCAGATTGGGAGTAAAATTCGTGAAAATTTCAGTATAAAGTTCCAGCGACGAACTTTGTTGAAGTTGAACGAAGCAGAATTTTCCGGAATTATTCTCGGGGGAGGGAGACTTATCTGAGATTTTAAATAGAAAGTTTTAAATAGTAAATATGCGAGATTTTAAATAGAAAACGAGAAAAGCCGCGAGAAATTGAAAGGATGAGTGGCCGCATTTCTTTGTATGTAGATTGTGTGAGGAAGAGCAACGGTAGTGTTACAGGATTTGCTGAATGAGCACGAGATGGGCAAATTGGGCTGAAACATCCACTCGTGGGGCTGAAACATCCACTCGTGGGGCTGAAACATCCACTCGTGGGGCTGGAACATCCACTCGTGGGGCTGGAACATCCACTCGTGTGGCTGGAACATCCACTCGTGGGGCTGAAACATCCACTCGTGGGGCTGAAACATCCACTCGTGGCGCTGAAACATCCACTCGTAGGGCTGAAACATCCACTCGTGGGGCTGAAACATTCACTCGTGGGGCTGAAACATCCACTCGTGGGGCTGAAACATCCACTCGTGGGGCTGAAACATCCACTCGTGGCGCTGAAACATTCACTCGTGGGGCTGAAACATCCACTCGTGGGGCTGAAACATCCACTCGTGGGGCTGAAACATCCACTCGTGGGGCTGGAACATCCACTCGTGGGGCTGAAACATCCACTCGTGGGGCTGGAACATCCACTCGTGTTGCTGGAACATCCACTCGTGGGGCTGAAACATCCACTCGTGGGGCTGAAACATTCACTCGTGGGGCTGGAACATCCACTCGTGGCGCTGGAACATCCACTCGTGGGGCTGAAACATCCACTCGTGGGGCTGAAACATCCACTCGTGGGGCTGGAACATCTACTCGTGGGGCTGGAACATCTACTCGTGGGGCTGAAACATCCACTCGTGGGGCTGAAACATCCACTCTTGAGGCTGAAACATCCACTCGTGGGGCTGAAACATCCGTGATGAGTCAAGTTTGCGCAAAAACATCTAAAAAAAATCATAATTGTAGTTCTTATAAGCGTTTGAAATGTTCACAAGCGAATGTCTCCGTAACGAAGCCTCCTAGCTAGCAGTCCTCTGTAATATATGGTCGTAATGGCTTGGCGCTTTTTCCCCTGACAATTCCTCCCCTCTCTGTCCAACCACTTGGGCTGGACGGTAGAGCGACGGTCTCGCTTCATGCAGGTCAGCGTTCGATCCCCCGGCCGTTCACAAGAGGTTGGGTACCATTCCTTTCCCCCGTCCCATCTCAAACACTAATCCTGACCCCTTCCCAGTGCTATATAGTCGTAATGGCTTGGCGCTTCTCCTCGTTTCCTAGTATAGTACCTAGGCCTAGTATAGTACATATATGTACTATATTAGGCCTCAGAAAGCGGGTATTAAGATGGTTTGGTTAAGTTAGGTTTCATTAGCAACTTTATAGACATAATTTTCCGGTTTGTAAATTGTTCATATACAATGCAAAAGTCTATTTTCTATTGGTCCATCACTATATATTTGTCTAGTCAATCACATCGTTACTATAATACTTTAGTTTCAGGAGGATGGGCTGTTAGATTGACAGGACTCTGACTCAGCCCCGCTCCTGTGCCAGGTAAGTCCACTACGGGGTCACCATAGCCCGTGCTACTTGCCTCGCTCCTGTGCCAGGTAAGTCCACTACGGGGTCACCATAGCCCGTGCTACTTGCCTCGCTCCTGTGCCAGGTAAGTCCACTACGGGCTCACCATAGCCGTGCTACTTGCCTCGCTCCTGTGCCAGGTAAGTCCACTACGGGGTCACCATAGCCCGTGCTACTTGCCTCGCTCCTGTGCCAGGTAAGTCCACTACGGGGTCACCATAGCCCGTGCTACTTGCCTCGCTCCTGTGCCAGGTAAGTCCACTACGGGGTCACCATAGCCGTGCTACTTGCCCCGCTCCTGTGCCAGGTAAGTCCACTACGGGGTCACCATAGCCCGTGCTACTTGCCTCGCTCCTGTGCCAGGTAAGTCCACTACGGGGTCACCATAGCCCGTGCTACTTGCCCCGCTCCTGTGCCAGGTAAGTCCACTACGGGGTCACCATAGCCCGTGCTACTTGCATCGCTCCTGTGCCAGGTAAGTCCACTACGGGGTCACCATAGCCCGTGCTACTTGCCCCGCTCCTGTGCCAGGTAAGTCCACTACGGGGTCACCATAGCCCGTGCTACTTGCCCCGCTCCTGTGCCAGGTAAGTCCACTACGGGCTCACCATAGCCCGTGCTACTTTGGAACTTTTTGTTCTAAGTAGCTGAATCTAAAACAACAACAACATCTGTTCCTTCCACGCGTGCTCAAAGGGATCAGGGATACCCGGAACATACCTGTAGAGGGTATCGAGAGTTCGATACCCCGATCCCGGCCTGGAAATAGGCTCTAGGCTAGGGCTGGATAACCCAATTAAATTTGTATTATAGCAAAATTCTATTAGGTAAAAAAAATTCCAAAATGGAGAAAAAATCCAATGTGGGATAAATGGTCAAAAAAATATGCCAAATCTGACCTGAGGAAAGTTTAAAATATGAAAAATTTCAAGGTGAAAATTTTGTTGCTCTTGTTAAAATTAAGTTTTCTCTAAATAAAATACATTCTAAAAATAAAAAAAACGATAAATCTGTAAACAAATTAGTTATAAGAACACGAGATTAACTAAATGTTATTTCCTAAATATATATATATATATATATATATATATATATATATATATATATATATATATATATATATATATATATATATATATATATATACGCTAACATATCCAAAGGTATCAATAATGATCCTTTTCGCACGAATTTAATAGTTTCATGAATAAATTGCATACTGAATGAGCGGAGATTGCTTCACGTTGAAGGGCCTCGTGCCAGCGGGTGTCACAGCTCCGAGCCTCTATGTATACTGTAATTGGTTAACAGGGGAACCGTTGTTAAGGTTAAACAGGAGGTCGTAGTAGTTTATTATTCACAAAGTACCGCGTTAATGTTAATGTTCTTCCAGTCAACGAATTTCATGCATATTTGATTAGTGATTAAAATGTTTTAATTTGAGTTTTGGAACTCACACACACACACATATACACACACACACACACAAATGCACCTCCAGCCCACATTTAACCCCCTCACCTTGTGACCCCCTAACACCTTCCCCCATCTCCCTCTTCCCCTCTTCTACCCCAAAACCCTTACAAACCACCGATTCCCCCCCTAACTAATACACCCTCTCCTCCACTCCCAGCACCCATGCTCCATTCTCATCTCAGCCCTCTGCCCTCAGTATCCCTCTCCCCCCCAACCTCTCAACCTCTATCTGACTCTCAGTCTCACTCTATTTCTCAACCCCCCTATGCTATTCAGAGCCCTAACTTTCAGACCCATTATGCCCTTCCTACCCCCCTAGATGCCCAGACCCCATTCGCCTACCAGGCACTCCCAGGCACCCCCCTAGCACCCCCCACGCACCCCCACAGCCCCCACTTGCCCCCCAGACACCCCCCAGTTCCCCCCAGACCCCTGGTGAGAGGGGGAACTCTGACACCCGAGTTTCCAAGAAGAGTCTCAAGGTTTGGTACACCAATGCTGATGGGGTAGCCAATAAAGCAGAAGAGATAAAAGAAAGAGTTAGTGAGGCAGACCCAGACATAGTGGCAATAGTGGAAACTAAAATAAATGGCATGATCTCGGATGCAATCTTTCCAGAGGGGTACCAGGTGATAAGAAAAGAAAGGACACAGAGACAGGGAGGAGGAGTGGCACTACTAATAAAGCGGAAATGGAAGTTTGATGAGCTGGAAAATCCGGGTACCAATGAAAGCACAAGCTTCATACATGGAACTCTGACAGTGGATGGGAAGAAGATTGTAATCTTGATACTCTACAATCCCCCACCAAACAGTAGAAGGCCCAGGCAGGAGTACGAGGACAGCAACAAGACATGTATAGATGAACTGCAGAGGGCAGCAACTTTAGCGCATAGAATGAGAGCGAAGCTGCTGGTCATGGGGGACCTAAATCACGGAGAGATAGATTGGGAAACGAGGAATCCCCATGGCGGGGAGGAGACCTGGGGAGCGAAGCTGGTAGACATTATTGACAGGAATTTCCTAACACAGCATGTGAAAGAAGATACTAGGGAAAGAGGAGGGGATACGCCCAGACTATTAGATCTCATTTTCACCCAGAATGTAGAAGACATCGAGCAGTTGGAACATGAAATACCACTAGGAGCTAGTGACCATTGTGTCCTAGTCTTTGACTACATAATGGAGCTTAAAATTGTGACCAAAGGACAAGAGGTCCGGGAAAGGAGACTTGATTACAGAAAAGGGGACTACAGAAGGATAAGGGACTACCTGGGAGAAGTGCAGTGGGAGGAAGAACTTAGAGGAAAAACAGTGCAAGGTATGATGAACCAAGTCATATTGAAATGCAAGGAGGCTGAAGAGAGATTTATTCCAACAATAAAGGAAAAAAGCAGGAGGGAATATAATAACCCATGGTTTAATAGACAGTGTCAGGAAGCAAAGGTGAGAAGCAGGAGGGAGTGGAGGAAGTACAGAAGACAAAGGACAGAGGACAACAGGATTAGATGTAACAGAGCTAGGAATGATTACATTAACATAAGACGAGTGTCGGAAAGAAATTATGAGAATGATATTGCAGTCAAAGCGAAAAAGCAACGTAAATTACTACATAGCCATATAAGAAGGAAGATGTCGGTAAATGACCAAGTGACAAGACTGAGGAAAACAGAAGGGGCATATACAGAAAGCGACAAAGAAATCTGCGAGGTACTGAATGCAAAATTCCATGGAGTGTTCACAACCGAGCCTGAGCAGCTCCCATTGTTAGAAGAGATTACCCAAGATGAAAGACTATCAGATATAGAGGTGACAGCAGAGGATGTAATGAAACAGTTGACAACACTGGATGCAAATAAAGCTGTTGGACCAGACAAAGTATCACCGTGGATACTTAAAGAGGCAGCGCAGGCTCTCAGCGTGCCTCTGGCAATGATCTTTAATGAGTCACTTATGTCGGGAGAATTGCCCAGTTGCTGGAAGGAGGCAAATATCGTACCGATTTTCAAAAAAGGTGATAGGGAGGAGGCACTTAACTACAGACCCGTATCACTGACAAGCATCCCCTGCAAAATACTTGAAAGAATAATTAGGCTAAGACTTGTTGAGCACCTGGAGAGCATTGGGTTTGTAAACAAGCACCAACATGGGTTCTGGACAGGGAAATCATGCCTAACAAACCATTTAGAATTCTATGATAAAGTAACAAGGATAAGGCAGGACAGAGAAGGCTGGGCAGACTGCATATTTCTTGACTGCCAAAAGGACTTTGATACGGTACCGCACATGAGACTGCTATACAAACTTGAGAAGCAGGCAGGAGTAAGCGGAAAGGCCCTAGTATGGGTGAAGAACTACCTAACAGGAAGGAGTCAGAGGGTAATGGTAAGGGGCGAGAAGTCGGACTGGCGAACAGTAACAAGTGGAGTACCTCAAGGATCGGTGCTGGGACCAATCCTCTTTCTAATTTACGTAAATGATATGTTTACAGGAGTGGAATCATACATGTCAATGTTTGCGGATGACGCAAAATTAATGAGAAGAGTTGTGACAGACGAGGATTGTAGGATCCTCCAAGAGGACTTAAACAGGCTGCAGAGATGGTCAGGGAAATGGCTACTGGAGTTTAACACCAGTAAATGTAAAGTTATGGAAATGGGATCAAGTGACAGGAGACCAAAGGGACAGTACACAATGAAGGGGAACAGCCTGCCTGTAACGATTCGAGAAAGAGACCTGGGAGTGGATGTGACACCTAATCTAACTCCTGAGGCACATATAAATAGGATAACGACAGCAGCGTACTCTACACTGGCGAAAATTAGAACTTCATTCAGAAACCTAAATGAGGAGGCTTTTAGGGCGCTTTACACTCCCTACGTGAGACCAGTCTTAGAGTATGCCGCGCCATCATGGAGCCCCCACCTGAAGAAACACATAAAGAAACTGGAGAAGGTTCAGAGGTTTGCGACGAGGCTTGTCCCAGAGTTACGAGGGATGGGATATGAAGAGCGGCTGAAGGAACTGAACCTTACGACACTAGAGAAAAGAAGGGAGAGAGGAGATATGATAGGGACATATAAAATACTCAGGGGAATTGACAAAGTGGAAATAGATGAAATGTTCACACGTAATAATAACAGAACGAGGGGACATGGGTGGAAACTGGAAACTCAGATGAGTCACAGAGATGTTAGGAAGTTTTCTTTTAGCGTGAGAGTAGTGGAAAAATGGAATGCACTTGGGGAACAGGTTGTGGAAGCAAATACTATTCATACTTTTAAAACTAGGTATGATAGGGAAATGGGACAGGAGTCATTGCTGTAAACAACCGATAGCTGGAAAGGCGGGATCCAAGAGTCAATGCTCGATCCTGCAAGCACAAATAGGTGAGTACACACACACACACACACACACACACACACACACACACACACACACACACACACACACACACACACACACACACGCACACACACAGGACCTGTGTCCACACTGGACACACAGAGGACTTGAACAGGTTGCAAAGATGATCAGAGAAATGGCTACTGGAGTTCAACACGAGCAAATGTAAAGTTATGGAAATGGGACTAGGTGATAGGAGACCAAAGGGACAGTACACAATGAAAGGGGAACTGCCTACCTGTGACAACGCGAGAAAGAGACCTGGGAGTGGACGTAACACCTAACCTAACTCCTGAGGCACATATAAATAGGATAACGACAGCAGCGTACTCTACACTGGCAAAAGTTAGAACATCATTCAGAAACCTAAGTAAGGAGGCATTTAGGGCGCTTTACACTGCCTGCGTGAGGCCAGTCTTAGAGTATGCCGCCTCATCATGGAGTCCCCACCTGAAGAAGCATATAAGGAAACTGGAAAAGGTTCAGAGGTTTGCAACGAGACTCGTCCCAGAGCTACGAGGGATGGGGTATGAGGAGCACCTGATGGAACTGTGCCTTACGACACTAGAAAAAAGAAGGGAGACGGTGGACATGATAGGAACATATAAAATACTCAGGGGGATTGACAGAGTGGACATAGACGAAATGTTCACACGGAATAGTAACAGAACGAGGGGACATGGGTGGAAGCTGGAAACTCAGATGAGTCACAGAGATGTTAGGAAGTTTTCTTTTAGCGTGAGAGTAGTGGGAAAATGGAATGCACTTCAGGAACAGGTTGTGGAAGCAAATACTATTCATAATTTTAAAACCAGGTATGATAGGGAAATAGGACAGGAGTCATTGCTGTAAACAACCGATGCTCGAAAGGCGGGATCCAAGAGTCAATGCTGGATCCTGCAGGCACAAATAGGTGAGTACACACACACACACACACACATTTTGAACCTGCTCTTTAACTCGAGCAAGTTACGACTATATAGCATTTGGGAGGAGTCAGGATAAGGATTTGGGATGGGGCGGGAGGAATGAATGGTGTCCATCCACTTGGACGGTCGGGAATTGAACACCGACCTGCATGAGGCGAGACCGTCGCTCTACCGTCCAGCCCAATTATTATACGACACAGACCGAGCTATTGGGCATTTATCTAGCCACTGAATACCTTAAGCTCAATGGTGGTGGAGTTATTTTCTGTGACTCTAAAAGTGCTCTGCAGTCCTTAAATAACCCATCACAATGCATGTCTGAAGTAGCTTGTAATATTAAATGGAATGGAATTTTTGCCAATGATAATAACTCTTGTATAAAATTTGTGTGGATCTCATCCCATGTTGGAGTTGGAAAACATGACTTTGTAGATCAATTGGCCAATGAGGCTTGCAGGAATGAAAACATTGATTGTGACTTTGGACTATCTAATGCAGTTATTAGAAACATACAAATTAAAGAAGCCCAGCCCAAGGGATTAAACCGATAAATACCAATCGGTTTGACTTGAGGTGGAGGCCACATCCAGTGAAACAAAATGAAGTTAGAAAAGGTTCAGAAGTCCCCGAGCTGAGAGAAATGAGCTATGAGGAAGGATTACTGGATTACTACCAATTGCTTTTCTCTCTCTCTCTCTCTCTCTCTCTCTCTCTCTCTCTCTCTCTCTCTCTCTCTCTCTCTCTCTCTCTCTCTCTCTCTCTCTCTCTCTCTCTCTCTCTCTCTCTCTCTCTCTCTCTCTCTCTCTCTCTCTCTCTCTCTCTCTCTCTCTCTCTCTCTCTCTCTCTCTCCACTCTCACCCTCCATGCCTCACTCTCACTCTCCCTGCCTCACTCTCACTCTCCCTGCCTCACTCTCCCCCTCCCTGCCTCACTCTCACTCTCCCTGTCTCACTCTCACTCTCCCTGTCTCACTCTCACCCTCCCTGCCTCACTCTCACCCTCCCTACCTCTCCACCATTTTTATCTGCTCATGTCAGACCCTGTAGGCGTGAGCACCGCAGCTTCCAATACAATCACAATTACGTATTCACCTGGCCTCTCACCTGGCCCCCCCCCTTCACCTGGTTCCCCCCTTCACCAGGGCCCCCCTCACCTGGGGACCCCCTCACCTGGCCCCTTACCTGAGAGCTATTTTCACCTCACCGACTGCAACTTTCCGGCAATTTTCTACTCTGTTACATTTCAGGGTTTCGTTCAGATGGTTACTTCATTTGTTATTCTGTTTCGGATCGCTCTTGTTTGGAGATTCGACTCCCCCCCCTATCCTCGCTCCGGTGAGCGATTCGATTCCACGTTCACTCCAGCTCGCGATTCGGCCCTATCCTCACTGCATTTTTTTTTTACGATTCAATGCTATCCTCACTATTCTTGCTGTGTATGTTCGTTCTTTCCAGTCACAGCTTTGCTGAACTTGATTACACTTGGACAAATCCACAAGGGCCGTGACGAGGATTCGAACCTGCGTCCGGGAGCTTCCCTGACGCTGCCTTAATCGACTGAGCTACGACAGGGTAAAAAGGCAGCTTCTGGGATGCTCCCGGACGCAGGTTCGAATCCTCATCACGGCCCTTGTGGATTTGTTCATTTGATGCATCACGTTATTGTGATTCCTGTGTGTAATGATTGCACGTCCTGTTTTGTTTGCAAATTTAAGTGCTAATCCCGATCGTTTGGTGATTACAGATATCTTAAAGTGTTTTGTATTTTAAACCTTTTCCGCCTCTTCAGTGGACGATTTTGTAATTTACAAAATTTGGTGCATTACACTATTTTATATTTATTTGTTGTTTGGATTTATTGGCTTGCTATCCTCTATCTGCTTGCTATCCTCTATCTGCTTGCTATCCTCTATCCCGTTCCGTCGTCCATGTTTCTAGCTCTCTCTCTCTCCCTTCGTTCTCCATCACCCCTCCCAGCTATCCCTCTCCCTCCCATCCTCACTGCAATGGGTTCCAGTTGATGTCATTAGTTTGGGAACCGGAGTATTTTGTCTGGTTCACTCGGTCTTAGTACTAATGGGCGCTGGAATTATGACGTTGCGATTAATCATTAACAAGTGTTAATGGGTTGTATTACGTGGTGTATAAACTGTTATTATAATGGTGAAATATAATGGTATATATTTCTATGGCTTATATATAACTCTAGGACTCTTGGCTGCTGCTTTGCAAGAGACTTCCCTCTTCCATTACAAGACATTTTGCTGTTTCATTCTAGAATTGCTCAATGTCCCATGACATTGTTCTCAATGTTCTAGAATCATGCATTGTTCCATTTCCAAATGTTTCCATCATTCTGCCCCCCCCCCCGTGCATACTTTCACACACACACTCCTTCATGCTCATACACACTACACACTCTCTCACATACACTCTTATCATTGACAATACTGAGGATCTCCACATACACACTCCTCCACACTGCCACCAGTATCACCCACACACTACCGGATCAAATGGTATGAATATCTTGTACATCCATATGTATACAAGCACGTTGAGATATACAGAGATATCCGTCAGCGTTATTCCCGCAGCTCACATAATACATCATTGTATTCCCTGAGCAGCGGTTATACAGAATAATTAAAAGACAGCAAATACAGACGCGGATATCTCTCTCTGCAACTCTTGTGTATGAGACAAGATGAATTATACACGCAGTTCAGCATACACAGTCATTATTGCGCTGCTCAGTGCATTAATACATGCCATTATACACTCTGGTAGCGACATACTGAATGCTGATTGCGGACCTGCGCACTTAAGTGGCCTGGGAGGTCTGAGTTGCATTACTTATAACAACGACGAACGAGGGAAAGTGTAATTACCGTGGTTGCTGTGTGTATATCTATACATATATGTGTATGCATCTATATTCGTCTAGGTTTAGTTGTAAACAAACATGTGTGTGTGTGTATACATACATATGTATATATATATATATATGCATATTTGGTATGTACATGTGCATTGTATATATGAATTGTCTTTAAAAAGTGATGGAAAGTGTGTGTGCAGTTCAATATCTGGGTTTTGGAGGCGGCGGCGCCATTGCTGGAGCTATGGCTTTTGTTTTGGAGAAAATATCAGGAAAATTTCAGTTAAAAAGGACACAAGCCTCGTTCTCTCTCTCTCTCTCTCTCTGTCTCTCTCTCTCTCTCTCTCTCTCTCTCTCTCTCTCTCTCTCTCTCTCTCTCTCTCTCTCTCTCTCTCTCTCTCTCTCTCTCTCTCTCTCTCTCTCTCTCTCTCTCTCTCTCTCTCTCTCTCTCTCTCTCTCTCTCTCTCTCTCTCTCTCTCTCTCTCTCTCTTTCTCTCTCTCTCTCTCTCTCTCACTCTCTCTCTCTCTCTCTCTCTCTCCCTCTCTCTCTCTCTCTCTCTCTCTCTCTCTCTCTCTCTCTCTCTCTCTCTCTCTCTCTCTCTCTCTCTCTCCCTCTCTCTCTCTCTGTCTCTCTCTCTCTCTCTCTCTCTCTCTCTCTCTCTCTCTCTCTCTCTCTCTCTCTCTCTCTCTCTCTCTCTCTCTCTCTCTCTCTCTCTCTCTCTCTCACTCTCTCTCACTCTCTCTCTCTCTCTCTCTCTCTCTCTCTCTCTCTCTCTCTCTCTCTCTCTCTCTCTCTCTCTCTCTCTCTCTCTCTCTCTCCCTCTCTCTCTCTCTCTCTCTCTCTCTCTAAGTGTGAAATATTCACCTTAAGCTCAAGCAACAAAGCCGTCAGCCTTTGCCTCAGAGATTAACAGTTCGTATCCATCCCAGTCCATACTCATTTCAGTCCCTATCCATGCCAATCCATATCCATCTTGAATACAGTTCAACTACCCAATCAATCCCTACCTGTCCCCCACGCGTCCTCCACCGGCCACAGACCAACCCAATTACCTGGCATAAAGAACTAATTAACACCTATAAGTAAATGGCTTCTTCATTCTTCAATGTTTACTCTAGGATTGTGGTCCCCGTGGCGCGGTGGTAAGATGCTCGCTCCTCGCTTCGCCAGCGATGTGGCCTGGGTTCGTATGCTAGCCGGGGTGAGGATTGACATAGGCGTTAATGATTAACTGTCCGCCTGTGTTCATCCAGCAGTGAATGGGTAACTGGTTGATAAGCGATTTGGCAGGTCGTATTCCAGGGGGAAAAATCAAGATTATTTTAAGGACCTGCCTGAAACGATATGCGTCTCGAGGATAGAAGGGATGGAGGGCACCCTCTCTCTCTCTCTCTCTCTCTCTCTCTCTCTCTCTCTCTCTCTCTCTCTCTCTCTCTCTCTCTCTCTCTCCCCTGAGGAAATAGAGACCGGAGATCTTTCCTTCACTATCACAAAGATATTAACATAAACTAACACCACTATCAGAATTAAGATAACTAATGTGACTGTGAAAACTAAACTAACTACTTTCGTAACTCACATAAACTATCACGAATAACCTAACATCACTATTCCAACTAACATCAGAATCAACACTTATCACAACTAATGTCATTGTCCAAGATTACTCGTAACTTGGAGTGCCGAATACCCAGCAGCTCAACTGGGCACCGCTTCCCATTTGAGCACTGGGCAGGAATACCCACTGCCCACAACAGCTACATCAACAAGATAAAATGCAGCGAGCAAGAGCGTAAGATCTTGATAAGATGTTGCAAGATGCATCAAGGTGGTGTCTGATCTCTTACCTGGCTGTGGCGTAGACAGATCGGCCCATCAGAAAGCATTTATTTTTTATAGGCATTAGAGGCGGAGGATCCTTTTGTGAGGCCAATTCGGCAGTTTGCAATATGATTGAGAAAGGATTTCCTGAAATACCATTTGCTTAATATACGAATTTATTCACTAAATTAGAGCGTGGAAATGCGTGTACGCCTGGAAATGGGGATTTTAAGAGGTGTCAGAGGCAAATCTACTCACAGATTTGGGCATCTGGGTATCGTCCCCTGGGTATCGTCTCCTGCTGACGATACCCAGGTGATGTAATGCAAATTAACTTCACACAGTTAACATGGCCAAACCTGGCGCAGTAACGACTGCCTAAACAATCCTGCCATATGCAAGGAACAGGTGGGAACTCAAACGATGCGCAATTATCATTGCACGCTCATCAAACTGTCACTCACGTGTTCATCAAACTGTCACTCACGTGTTGTAAACACGTTCACTCACGCATGCGCAGTCAAGGGCACTCCGAGGGCTGTCTTGCTCCCAACGGCTTCACCGCACAGTCAGAGATGTTCTCTATATTTTACCTGAATTTACCTGAGGGGCCACTAATACTAGTGGCCACGATGAGGACAAGAAGCCGGCGGCTTGTAAAAGGTCTCCCCCAAATATATATATATATATATATATATATATATATATATATATATATATATATATATATATATATATATATATATATATATATATATGAGGGGAGAGAATTATCAGGGGGAAAAACACCAAGCCATTACGATTCTATAGCAATGGCCAGGGGGCTTTCCCCTGATAATTCCCTACCTTTCCTAAAGCTGTCAATCTCCTGTTGTTCTTGTTAAGCTGTTACTTTAGGAGTAACTTTAGAGAGCTCTTGGGGAGTTCACATCTTAACCTTGGGGCTCCCTCACCAAGCAACCTGTCTCCTCCTACAAAGAACGTCGCTTTTCGCACGTATGCGTTACACAAGACCAAAAATTTGTGCTAGAAAATGGAAGCGGCTGGCGAAAGTGACATACTCTCCCGTTTTCTGTTTTAGGTCCTCTGGTAGGTTAGGACAGACCACGTTAAATTGACCGTTTTCTTGACGTGGGGAAACCTTAGGAGGATGGACTGAAATGAGGTTAATGAGATGGAGCTCACACCTCATATCACCTAACTTGGAAGCCTCCCCCATAGACCACCAATCAGAATGCAGTTTTAACCTCACACTCACATCTGATTGGATAAGCTTTGAGCTTCTCTGATGGGTCACTGGGAGTGGGAAGAAAGGTCATATCAGAACCGCTGGCGCAGGTCAAGTCAGTCGTGACCTTCTCTCACTATACCAGTCACACTCAACAAGTTATGGCAGTGGATTATACGAGATTATACACCTCGTATAACCTATCATCTGCCAGTATGACCTGTCATCTGTCAGTATAACCAGCTGTCGTATGTCGCCACACACATAACAGCTCAACTACTCCATGCTTAATGCACAGGAATGCTCAGTACTGTACAGTCCTGCAGTCACGGGGGTACAAGTCTAGAGCTGATAGATCACCATTCTCTCAGCCATTATCTCATAACCATCATCATCATTACAACTAACTTAACTAACATCACAGTCACAACATCACTATCACACAACCGGTATAACACCACTTCTAATCACTAAGTGTTAAACCACTGACTCATACTACAGTTAACATATAACGAGGCTCACAACTATCCTAGAACAATAACAACCACCTCCCCCAGCCGGCCACCACCACCACCACCAGCGACCAGCACATCAACCAACACACCAACATTCCTGTTTATATTTTGAAACCAAATATAAAAAAATGCAGGTGGAGGAGGCGGTCCCAGGAAGAGCCCGCGAAGCCATGCGCATGAATGGCGGAGCGGATATTAAATCAGCTTAAAATTGTCACAATTTTTGTTGCTGTAATGATTATAGAAGATGGAAGGGGGGGTGGGGAGGTGTCTGGGGTGCCTCGAATCTCTTAGGTGTAATTAATTCGTTTTCTCGGGGACAGGAAGCCTGTGTGTGTATATATATAGGTTTGTATCGTGGTTTCCTTGTGGTCGAACTATTTATATTGATAAACCCCAGGATGTAAAACCTCTCACATACCATACCATCTCCTACCCACAACAGTTACCTGACTCCAGGGTGTAACTGTTTAACACTGGGTGAACAGAAGAATTGGGGTGAATAGAAACGTGTCCAACTATTTGTGACCCGGCCGGAAATCAAACCCGGGATCCCCTGATTGTGGGTCGTTTATATCATCTGTTTATTGTTTTTTTTGACTGTGTAATTGCTTACTATTTCTGTAATATGTAATATATGTATATATGTATGTAATATATGTATATATGTATGTAATATATGTATATATGTATGTAATATATGTATATATGTATGTAATATATGTATATATGTATGTAATATATGTATATATGTATGTAATATATGTATATATGTATGTAATATATGTAATATATGTATACATGTATGTAATATGTAATATATGTATATATGTATGTAATATGTATATATGTAATTACTTACTATCTACCGTTGTTCTGTGACAGTTTTGACCGTTCCAGTTATTTCATTTATATTTATCTTCTCCAATTTATATATGTTCCTGATATATATATATATATAGCATTTAGTTTTGAGAGTTATTAAATTGAGCTGCTATATTGTTCACATATTTTTGTTCCATGTTATACCGGAAATGTTCTGCGTGTTATAGTGGGAACATTGTTCATGTCTTACCTACTAATCCTGTATTATAGTGGGAACATTGTTCATGTCTTACCTACTAATCCTGTATTATAGTGGGAACATTGTTCATATCTTATCTAGCAATCCTGTATTATAGTGGGAACATTGTTCATGTTGTGGGAACCGACCTGTGAGATTTATATTTATTTAATTTATATGAATTTATATTTACGTTAATTTATATACTTCGATAGCAATTTGTATAATAATAAGTGGACTGTATTTCTGCAATAATCTCTTAATCTCACAAATCGATCCTCTACACATTAGGGGGGTTTATTAAATTAATATATATGCAGCCAATCAAACTACAGTAATAGCTACATACATTGATGAGGTTCCTTATCTTATAGTACAGCAGGTTAGTCCACCAGGTATAACTAGGGTGTAGACACCAAATTATCCTCTTTGAGGTAGCTTCCATATCACCCAGTAACTGGTGCACAAACTCTTCCTCGTCTTGACCTGTCAAAAGGGCGCTAACTGTGAAGCCAGAATCCTATATATGACAAGCTATATCAGAGAAAACACTATACAGTACATGGAACATTAAAGACCTGGCTTAATTACCTTTAGTTTGAGGCTTCCATGTGATCTAACCGGGTCACCCTATATCCTGACATTAATGGCCATAAATGAATGATAAACGGGTTTCGGATAGACTTAACTTGAATTGTAGACATCGTGTTGGAGATGGTACCTTTGGTTTCCATAACACTACGTCCAAGTAAAATTAACAGGAGCCGTATTTGCTCCCGTGTGCCTCTGGTCTCGTATAAACAATGACTGTTTAACTCTCCATACAATTGACGTTACTGGCCGACATTGTCCAGAATGATAGGAGCCGAATTTGCTCCACACGTCTCGGAGGTGACACAACAATGGCTGCCTCCTTCCTCCCTGTCGCCTGGCTTACTTTGTCCAGATTTCAGAAAGTGATAGAAGGGTCACATTTACTCTACTTTAATATTGATAATTAAGTTAATTTATATAAGATGTTTTATGATGGTAAAGTCCAAAGACTAATGTATTTAAGAATAATTCCCAGCAAAATAGCTGGTGAATTATAATAGTATGTGGTGATGATATCCCGTTTTCTTTAGACGGTAATTCCACTACAAGTTACGTTTTCTATGGGTAACTTGTTGGTAATACAGCAGCACTTATTATCTGTCTGTATATTATTAAATGGTGTCGGATTTTCCGACATAATTCCCCAGGGGCTGCTCACGGGTCGAAGTCCTAATTAGAACAGACGAACACCGATACTCCTCCTTCGAATTATTAGATTAATTTGATGTTAGTAGTTAGTAATCACACATTTGTGTGTCTGTTCGTACAGGACGGATGTCCCGTACTAGAGTTGCAAGGGTTAGAAGTCTAATGCGATTTCATTTCCCTGTCAACTCTTGAAAGGCTAATATTCAAGCCTTATTACATATTATTTAACCCAGAAGACTGGATGTGATCAAGTACTACAGTCAAGTATGATTCAGGGACTGCAGTGAGATCAGTGACATTATATATAACTTGAAGTTTGTTCAGGTAACTGGTCACTGATATATAAACACTGAGGCCCATGGAATACATCTTGATTAAATAATAAATGTATCAAATCAGTCATCAGATTTATTGGGGTTTAATTTAGTTAATTGATTCAGAAGATTGAATAGCTCATCATTAAAGTAAAGTATGGTTCTGAGACTGCAGTGGGTTCAGTGACATTGGTCGCAGTGACTTGTAGCTGTTTTAGGCTACTGTTCACTGATTTGCCACTGAGGCCTCATGAACTCATCTCCAGCTTTAAATGATGATACTAACATCAACCTCTGTTACTATAGTCAGCTGTAATCTCCTTAGTATAATGCTACTGGAGAAATATAATCAGCTGACAAATTTAGACTTCTACTGGTATTGTTTATCTGCAGGCATAGGTCTCCTCAGGCTTGATACTGGGCCTGAGAGTAATTTACCTCCTGCAGAGTTTAACATTGTTATACCCTGATATTTAGTAGGGCTACCAATGAATTGATGGTAGTAGTCTGTCCCCACAAGGACAGCCATTTGGCATTTGATTTGCTCAAATTTACCTGCAGCTGCTTGATAATAGCTTTCCAGGTCAGCATAATCAACTGTTGATTGTTGTGACAAATCTTCACATTTCTTGATCTGTCTTGTTAAGTGGCCTTTAAGACCTGCAAGGGTTCTTTTCATTCTCCCTGCATTATCCATACTGGCTCGTTGGTGAAGCCTTGTGGGGCTTGTACTTGGGCTGCTCATAATACTGAACAAGCTCTAATGGTAGCCTAGGGTAAATTCTGCACTCACTAGGCAATAATCCTACCTCTACTAGAGGTTAGCACTTAAAATTAATACACATTATATATATATACAATCATACACACTAATGATTTGAGTGATAAACCAGTGTCACTGGAAGTACCTTTAGGTTAGCTCTTCTATATCACCCTAGGATGGTAGAGACACTAATTAATCACTCAAAGGTGTAATGATCATAAGTAAATTATTATATATACAACTCAACTCGAGTTGATAAAAATTACACCCAAAATAGGGTCTGGACCATTCATTAATGGTGTTAGATTGTTCAATATAGTACAACTGACTATGGTAATAATGGGACTAGGATGAACGATAATAGTTCAACTAGTCATATCCTACCCTGTTGTGGGTTGGCAATTAGTAAATATTATACTGTGATCACTAGTGCAATATATATTAAATAATTCTCTATTTTGGAGAAATAATATACACAATTATTGATAATAGCCTCTTAATTAGCCTCTATGAAACTTCTAATATTATCTAGAAGTATTAAATATTATTAGTGACCTCGCGAAATAAAGTCCACAAAATTCGTAGATAATCTCTCGCGAAATGTAACACCACGAAATCCGTGAACAATCTCGCGAAGACACAGTCACTAATTTGGCTGGATTCAATATTAGCGCTGTCATTTCACGAAATAACACGCCACCAAATATCTGTGGGTGTGCATGAAACCGCTGACGAAGCTGAAATAGGCTGAGGGAGGCTCCTGAGCTCCCTCGAGGCTACGCTGCCGTCTTGACTGCTGGCTTTGTTTAAATAACACTGCACTAGTATATTTAATGAATCCACTGGTTAACTGGTTCATCCGGTACTAAGATGACCAAATGTGGGTTCAAAGGATCAAATAATCCGTCATCCGGTTCGAAGATGACCAAATAATGTGGGAACCGACCTGTGAGATTTATATTTATTTAATTTATATGAATTTATATTTACGTTAATTTATATACTTCGATAGCAATTTGTATAATAATAAGTGGACTGTATTTCTGCAATAATCTCTTAATCTCACAAATCGATCCTCTACACATTAGGGGGGTTTATTAAATTAATATATATGCAGCCAATCAAACTACAGTAATAGCTACATACATTGATGAGGTTCCTTATCTTATAGTACAGCAGGTTAGTCCACCAGGTATAACTAGGGTGTAGACACCAAATTATCCTCTTTGAGGTAGCTTCCATATCACCCAGGTAACTGGTGCACAAACTCTTCCTCGTCTTGACCTGTCAAAAGGGCGCTAACTGTGAAGCCAGAATCCTATATATGACAAGCTATATCAGAGAAAACACTATACAGTACATGGAACATTAAAGACCTGGCTTAATTACCTTTAGTTTGAGGCTTCCATGTGATCTAACCGGGTCACCCTATATCCTGACATTAATGGCCATAAATGAATGATAAACGGGTTTCGGATAGACTTAACTTGAATTGTAGACATCGTGTTGGAGATGGTACCTTTGGTTTCCATAACACTACGTCCAAGTAAAATTAACAGGAGCCGTATTTGCTCCCGTGTGCCTCTGGTCTCGTATAAACAATGACTGTTTAACTCTCCATACAATTGACGTTACTGGCCGACATTGTCCAGAATGATAGGAGCCGAATTTGCTCCACACGTCTCGGAGGTGACACAACAATGGCTGCCTCCTTCCTCCCTGTCGCCTGGCTTACTTTGTCCAGATTTCAGAAAGTGATAGAAGGGTCACATTTACTCTACTTTAATATTGATAATTAAGTTAATTTATATAAGATGTTTTATGATGGTAAAGTCCAAAGACTAATGTATTTAAGAATAATTCCCAGCAAAATAGCTGGTGAATTATAATAGTATGTGGTGATGATATCCCGTTTTCTTTAGACGGTAATTCCACTACAAGTTACGTTTTCTATGGGTAACTTGTTGGTAATACAGCAGCACTTATTATCTGTCTGTATATTATTAAATGGTGTCGGATTTTCCGACACATGTCTTATCTAGCAATCCTGTATTATAGTGGGAACATTGTTCATGTCTTATCTAGCAATCCCGTATTATAGTGGGAACATTGTTCATGTCTTATCTAGCAATCCTGTATTATAGTGGGAACATTGTTCATGTCTTATCTAGCAATCCTGTATTATAGTGGGAACATTGTTCATGTCTTATCTAGCAATCCTGTATTATAGTGGGAACATTGTTCATGTCTTATCTAGCAATCCTGTATTATAGTGGGAACATTGTTCATATCTTACCTAGCAATCCTGTATTATAGTGGGAACATTGTTCATGTCTTACCTACTAATCCTGTATTATAGTGGGAACATTGTTCATATCTTACCTAGCAATCCTGTATTATAGTGGGAACATTGTTCATATCTTACCTAGCAATCCTGTATTATAGTGGGAACATTGTTCATATCTTACCTAGCAATCCTGTATTATAGTGGGAACATTGTTCATGTCTTACCTACTAATCCTGTATTATAGTGGGAACATTGTTCATATCTTACCTAGCAATCCTGTATTGTAGTGGGAACATTGTTCATATCTTACCTACTAATCCTGTATTGTTCTTGTATCCTAAATATGTGTGTCTGTACTTTGTGTCTAAATATATTATTAGGATTATTGTTATTATGCTTATTATTAGTTATCTTCTTATCTTGAGGTTATCTTGAGATGATTTCGGGGCTTTAGTGTCCCTGCGGCCCGGTCCTCGACCAGGCCTCCACCCCCCAGGAAGCAGCCCGTGACAGCTGACTAACACCCAGGTACCTATTTTACTGCTAGGTAACAGGAGCATAGGGTGAAAGAAACTCTGCCCATTGTTTCTCGCCGGCGCCTGGGATCGAACCCAGGACCACAGGATCACAAGTCCAGTGTGCTGTCCGCTCGGCTCCCTAGTGTCTAGTTATCCCACAAGGATAGGGAATGGCGGGAAGGATAGAAGTCCAACAGGCTCTTCACTTCTCACGGACATTCCCTTTTTTGCTAGCTAGAGTCAGGGGGGTTAAAAAGTCCCTTTATTTTAAAGTGTCAGGGGTTCAAGTCACTAAGTATCTTATCACTACATAATGACAAAGATATCCCCCAAAGCTACAATACTTCCTTCTCTTTTAGACACAGAACAGTGAACACATTTGACACTGACAATATTTGTATTCAAATCACAGAATATAGTCAGAGAATGTACATTATTTTCCCCTTCATCGGGTGCAGGAAGCCTATTAGGGATCATCCAGGTCCCTCTGGGGTCTTGGGGAACGACAGTGGCTTAACTCCCGGGTATCTATGTACTGTTAGGTGATCAGGGACATCAGGTGTAAGGAAACCTGCCCAAATGTTTTCGTCAGCGCAGGGGATGGAGCCGGCGATCGTCCTGTTCATTGTCAAGCGACTACACTGAATACTAGGCTATCGTCTGAGTTTGTATGAAACTAGAACATAATGAATTTCTAGGAGAATGAAAATATTATATCGTCCACATCAGTATCAAACTACACCGTCGCGGAGGAGAATGTAAACACTATATCGTCCACGTCAGTATCAAACTACATCGTCGCGGAGGAGAATGTAAACACTATATCGTCCACGTCAGTATCAAACTACATCGTCGCGGAGGAGAATGTAAACACTATATCGTCCAAGTCAGTATCAAACTACACCTTCACGGAGGAGAATATAAATGTTACATCGTCCAAGTCAGTATCTAACTACACCTTCACGGAGGAGAATGTAAACATTATATCGTCCACGTCAGTATCAAACTCCACCGTCGCGGAGGAGGAATGTAAACATTATATCGTCCACGTCAGTATCAAACTACATCTTCACGGAGGAGAATATAAATGTTACATCGTCCACGTCAGAATCAATCTACATCACCTCATAAAAGAATGTAAATGTTATCGTCCACGCCGGTATCAAACTACATCACACTCCGTCTCTGTCTGGCTCTAAATGGACTTGGGTTATGCAGTGCTGCGCTTCGCTTCCAATTTTAGCGCAGCAAGCTGCCGTTGCGCAAGACTAATACAACGAAGCTGTACCGAAGCTGTGAAGCAACAGGCACTGGCGCGCACGCGCGTGTGTGGACAGAGCAACTACTGGGGTCATTAAATTCATGCGTGTCCTCACTATTTGGGCATCCTGTGAAATTTAAAACCACTCGACTATATATATATATATATATATATATATATATATATATATATATATATATATATATATATACAAAAAATGTAATGTCAATATGTATCATTAAAAGTTGGAATAGCCGAATGATGAAAATATTATTTTTAATATATTGTTTCTGTTAAGGATTTATTTAGGCTAGATTGGTTTACAAAAAAAAAAATGTATCATAGACTTAACAAATTATTAAAAAAAAAAACATTCATCCATTGAGTATTTTCAAAACAATAAGCTGAAAATTATGTCAAATTTTCACTTTAGCCACCAAGTCAATGATACAAAAACCTCCACTAAATTTATTAGCCTAAAATAAAGCGATAAACCATTTTTATTGACAAATAACTGTGTTGTGGGGAGTATTTTGTGACTTATTATCATTCTTATTTTGTGACTTATTATCAGCCCATTACTATTCTGGTCAGGTGTGTGTGTGTAAGCCGTATTTAGAGACGCCTCACACCAGCCGGGTCATATAAATTATATACATCGAGCCTCGTGGGTGCTGATGTATACAGCTGGCTCACCCACGCTCGGGCCCTAACCCGTTTTCTTCCCTCCCGTATAAATTCCAACTTTTGAGCCTAACTAGAAACCCACGAACCCAAACAACCCACCTAACCTATTGAGTCCGAAGCACAGAAAACGTGAATAGGTTGCATCTGGTTACGAGGACGTGAAAAACGCGAACTATTAGTGGAGAGGGCGGGGATGGGGTGGCTTCAAAGCCTATCCGGCAGGCTTAAAATGTCTTAACTCGTCTATATAACCCCCCCTCCCTTCCGTCCCTTCCCCCTTTCCTCCTATCCCCTCTTCACCCTTCCACCCGTCCCCCCTCCCCCCCCTTTACGCAATCACACGCTAATGACCGGGTAGAAATTTTGTCCTTGAGAGAGACCTCTATTCCATAATAATGGAAAAAGTATGTGATCTGTCAACAGAGGTCTTGCGGCACCCCTTCCCCCTAACCCCCCCATCCCTCCCCCTATCCACCCATTCTCTTCCTTCCCCTATCCCCCCTTTCTTCCTCTCCCCCCAAGCTCTAATATCCGTTTCTCCTTTAGGCATCTTAGGATCACATTGTCGCGTGTCTCACACGCACCAGCGGACTAGAAATTTGAAAAGAAAGAGTGGGTAGACTGCATGTTTTTTGGACTGCCAGAAAGCCTTTGACACAGTACCCCCATAGGAGACTAGTGGGTAAGATAAAGAAGCAGGCAGGATTGATAGGGAAGATTGTCCAGTGGATGAGAGTACTTATCTAGTTGTACTCACCTAGTTGTGCTTGCGAGGGTTCCCTACAAGAACTCTCCCGCACTAAACAAGTTGGAGAAACAGCCAGGAATAACAGGTATTTTTTTTTTTGCAAGGATATTCCTGAGCGGGCCGTAAGCCTAACAGGTAATTTAAATGCTCCAGTGGTTAAGTAAGTATCTAAGCAACAAAAAACAGCGAGTAACTGTGAGGGGTGAGACCTCAGATTGGCGTGGTCACAAATGGAGTCCCACAGGGCTCTGTATTCGAACCTATCCTGTTTCTGATACACGTGAATGTTCTTACTGAGGGTATAAACTAATTCCTTTCAGTGTTTGCTGATGAAGCTAAAATTATGAGAAGGATTAAGACAGAGGAGGATAGCATGAGTCTACAAGAAAACCTGGATAAATTTAAGGACTGGTTCGACAAACGGCCATTAGAGTTTAACCCAAGCAAGTGTAAAGTAATGAAGATAAGTGTAGGGAGCAAGAGACCCGATGCAAAGTAGTACTTGGGAGATGAAATCCTTAAAGAATCAAGGAGAAAGATAGACCTGGGAGTTGATATCACGCCAGACCTGTCCCCTGAAGCCCACACCAACAGGATATCACCAGCGGCATATGCTAGGTTGGCCAACATAAGAACTACCTTTAGAAACTGGGTTAAGGAATCATTTAGGATCTTATATGCCACATACGTCAGACCAATAAATGAAGTATGCAGCTCCAGCGTGGAGTGCGTACCTTGTCTAGAACAAGACTAAATTGGAGAAGGTTCAAATGTATGCCACTAGGCTAGTACCTGGGGTATGAGGGGTATGAGCTACGAGGAGAGACTATGGGAACTGAACCTCACGTTGATGGAAAAGGAAGAGTTAGGAGAGACATGATCACCACGTCCAAGATTCTCAGATAATGAAAAGTTTATTTAACATATGTGATAAGAGAGTTATAGTCAGCCACCAGTAAGATAGGGACCGTCTTTTGCTGCCCGTCTGCCCCCCCTGGTGCCCGTCTTCCACCCCGCCTGGTGCCCGTCTTCCCCCCCCCCTGGTGCCCGTCTTCCCCCCCCTGGTGCCCGTCTTCCCCCCCCTGGTGCCCGTCTTCCCCCCCCCCCTGGTGCCCGTCTTCCCCCCCCCCTGGTGCCCGTCTTCCCCGCCCCCTGGTGCCCGTCTTCCCCCCCCCCCTGGTGCCCGTCTTCCCCCCCCCCTGGTGCCCGTCTTCCCCCCCCCTGGTGCCCGTCTTCCCCCCCCCCCTGGTGCCCGTCTTCCCCCCCCCTGGTGCCCGTCTTCCCCCCCCCCTGGTGCCCGTCTTCCCCCCCCCCCTGGTGCCCGTCTTCCCCCCCCCCCTGGTGCCCGTCTTCCCCCCCCCTGGTGCCCGTCTTCCCCCCCCCCTGGTGCCCGTCTTCCCCCCCCCCCTGGTGCCCGTCTTCCCCCCCCCCCTGGTGCCCGTCTTCCCCCCCCCCTGGTGCCCGTCTTCCCCCCCCCCTGGTGCCCGTCTTCCCCCCCCCCCTGGTGCCCGTCTTTCCCCCCCCCTGGTGCCCGTCTTTCCCCCCCCCTGGTGCCCGTCTTCCCCCCCCCTGGTGCCCGTCTCCCCCCCCCCTGGTGCCCGTCTTCCCCCCCCCCTGGTGCCCGTCTTCCCCCCCCCCTGGTGCCCGTCTTCCCCCCCCCCCTGGTGCCCGTCTTCCCCCCCCCTGGTGCCCGTCTTCCCCCCCCCTGGTGCCCATCTTCCCCCCCCCCCTGGTGCCCGTCTTCCCCCCCCCCTGGTGCCCGTCTTCCCCCCCCTGGTGCCCGTCTTCCCCCCCCCCCTGGAGCCCGTCTTCCCCCCCCCCCCTGGTGCCCGTCTTCCCCCCCCCCTGGTGCCCGTCTTCCCCCCCCCCCCCTCCAGGCTGAGAGCTGCCCAAACAAAGGACAACATAACAATGAAGACTTAATGCAATATTTCCCGGGAAATAAGAGGTAGCAAGAGTGCTGTTGGCCAAGAGACAAGACTTTACTTAATAAAACTGTTTCGAGGAGGAAACTAATTCTGCAGGTCGTACAGTATGAAATATCTCTGTGAAAGGCGGAAAAGCGGTTGAGGTAGTGATCTGGAACCTTCCAGAGACCCGCAGAAGGTCCAGACAAGGATGTAAGCAGTTTGCATGGCTGGCGTCCAAGATTGGCTGAAACTTTACTTAGATTTTCCTTAGATTTCCTGAGCTACCGGTGGTTGCCAGGATCAGGTTGGGTTCAGGTGACGGAACTCTCAATCCTGAGCACTCCAGGTGCAAACTCTCTGAGCAGGAACTGCGGCATGATCTCCCACACTACATCACCGAATGCCCAGTTATTAGACCTTTCAGACCCGTTGGCATGAGGTACCTGGAGCTCTGCAAATGCTTTATTACCGCTCGTGTTGTTGAGGATATCCTCATAATGCACCCAGAGTTTGCCAGTGCAGACTACTGAACATACGGCCCTGTATGACTAACCATCCTAACAGGGGACTAACAGGGAGCCGGTTGGCCGAGCGGACAGCACGCTGGACTTGTGATCCTTTGGTCGTGGGTTCGATCCCAGGCGCCGGCGAGAAACTATGGGCAGAGTTTCTTTCACCCTATGCTCCTGTTACCTAGCAGTAAAATAGGTACCTGGGTGTTAGTCAGCTGTCACGGGCTGCTTCCTGGGGGTGGAGGCCTGGTCGAGGATCGGGCCGCGGGGACACTAAGAAGCCCCGAAATCATGTCAAGATAACCTCAAGATAGATCCTGCGAGATGGGGACTTTTAGCATCACGTAGCTAGTTTTTGACTCTGTACTCTCCTTCATATCGTCCAGGGCAGCTGCACAAATCCAGATTTACCTAAATGTATTAATAAAAATAACTAGTAATGGGAGACTTCAATTCTGGAGTAACTGACAGGGAAACATTGAATTCACGGTGTAAGAAGCGCAACGGTGAGTGATGGTTATCTTGAGATGATTTCGGGGCTTTAGTGTCCCCGCGGCCCGGTCCTCGACCAGGCCTCCACCCCCAGGAAGCAGCCCGTGACAGCTGACTAACACCCAGGTACCTATTTTACTGCTAGGTAACAGGGGCATAGGGTGAAAGAAACTCTACCCATTGTTTCTCGCCAGCGCCCGGGATCGAACCCAGGACCACAGGATCACAAGTCCAGCGTGCTGTCCACTCCCTAAAATGGTGGTAGAAGTAACAAACAGGAACTTTTTAACACAACATTTCAGGGAGTTTAAGATTAGCATCACATACAGGGAGTATGGGACGATAATGTCTTTAATAAAGACTTATACCAGCGTAAGCCCAACCACTTGGGCTGGACGGTAGAGCGACGGTCTCGCTTCATGCAGGTCGGCGTTCAATCTCCGACCGTCCACAAGTGGTTGGACACCATTCCTTACACCCCCCCCGTCCCATCCCACATCCTTATCCTGACCCGACCCCTTCCCAGATGCTATATAGTCGCAATGGCTTGGCATTTCCTCTGCTAGCTCCCTCCCCTTCCACCAGAATAGGCGGTATGCTATCATCACTGAGAACGTTGTGAACGTTTTAAACAAACGTTCTGTCCTTTTCACACACACATTAAAACTTTCACCTAACAAAAGTCAACCCATGATGAACGAACCTAATCCAGTTCTCTCTCCTAATACGTCGCATTTTTTTAACGTAATCTACCAATTTATTTAACAAATACGACTCTTAGTGAAAATTAATGCGTGGTAATGTTGATACTTGTTATGCATCGATGTAGGGTTAAGCGGGTTGCTTGGGTTTGTACGTTTCTGGTAAGGCAAAACAGTTGCATTTTTGTACGTTGTTGTAAATCAACGACATATGATTTACAACTTACGATGTTAAGGGGGGGGGGAGATATAGGGTGGGGGTGGTGGAAGGGTTTGAGTGATGGGAGGGAAGGAGAGAGAGAGAGAGAGAGAGAGATGTCAGATAAAGGGAGAGAGTGAAGAAGTAATGGGCAAGAAGCGAGTGGAAGAAAGGAGAAAGATTAAGACTTATCCTCAATCTCTGTTCTCTTCTTTTAACTCTCTCCTCATATCTCAGCTCCTTGTTCTCATATCTCAGCTCCTTGTCCTCATATCTCAGCTCCTTGTTCTCATATCTCAGCTCCTTGTCCTCATATCTCAGCTCCTTGTTCTCATATCTCAGCTCCTTGTTCTCATATCCCAGCTCCTTGTCCTCATATCTCAGCTCCTTGTTCTCATATCTCAGCTCCTTGTCCTCATATCCCAGCTCCTTGTCCTCATATCCCAGCTCCTTGTCCTCATATCCCAGCTCCTTGTCCTCATATCCCAGCTCCATGTCCTCATATCCCAGCTCCTTGTCCTCATATCCCAGCTCCTCGTCCTCATATCCCAGCTCCTTGTCCTCATATCCCTCTCAAAACCTGTGTAGTCACACTGGCTTTGCGCTTTCTCCTCATAATTACCTTACCTCTACCCCCTATCCTCGTCAGCATCATCATCTCCTGTCCTCAGCCTCCAGCATCATCCCTCTTACACACTCAGTAACCTTTTTATTGTCTTAATTAAATTTAAAGTTTGAAAAGGAACTCTTCCGTTTCATATTTTACTTCCAGAAAAGGAAAGTGAAAAAAATCCAACTATTTCTTTGTCTGAATTAATTCCCTTGGTAAGTATTTTGGGTTAGAGTAGTGGGTGTGTTAGAGTAGTGGGTGTGTTAGAGTAGTGGGTGGGTTAGAGTAGTGTGTGGGTTAGAGTAGTGGGTGGGTTAGAGTAGTGGGTGGGTTAGAGTAGTGGGTGGGTTAGAGTAGTGGGTGGGTTAGAGTAGTGGGTGGGTTAGAGTAGTGTGTGGGTTAGAGTAGTGTGTGGGTTAGAGTAGTGTGTGGGTTAGAGTAGTGGGTGGGTTAGAGTAGTGGGTGGGTTAGAGTAGTGGGTGGGTTAGAGTAGTGGGTGGGTTAGAGTAGTGTGTGGGTTAGAGTAGTGGGTGGGTTAGAGTAGTGGGTGGGTTAGAGTAGTGGGTGGGTTAGAGTAGTGTGTGGGTTAGAGTAGTGGGTGGGTTAGAGTAGTGTGTGGGTTAGAGTAGTGGGTGGGTTAGAGTAGTGTGTGGGTTAGAGTAGTGGGTGTGTTAGAGTAGTGGGTAGGTTAGAGTAGTGGGTGGGTTAGAGTAGTGTGCGTATTAGAGTAGTGGGTGAATTAGAGTAGTGGGTTTGTTGCCAAAGTGGAGGTTATATTGAGTTTAATGAGGTATACCTCTGTGTCCCAGCCGTAGAGTATACATGTATTCACGTATGTGAGCATACAAAGTATATTCCACTCGCCAGGATCATCGGGGTATCGAACACGGGAAATCAGTGACACTGCGAATGGTTCACCACAATGACCGGTGTAGATAATAATAATCATTACTGACACAAGAAAATCAGATAAATATGATTGAAACATAAACACAAGAAAATGATAAACAAACCAAGATAAATACTTGAATAATGTAATGAAATTAAACGTACAATAACAAGACTAACAAAACTAACAAATACAGATTGCATTACAGATTACAGATTAAATACAAATACAGATTACAAATACAGTATTAACTAAATACAGTGAAACAAGAGTTCTCATGCAGGTCGGCGTTCAATCCCCGACCGTCCAAGTAATTGGGCACCATTACACAAAGAAATCACAATAGCGTGATGCATCAAATGAACAAATCCACAAGGGCCGTGACGGGGGCTCGAACCTACGTCCGAAAGGATTCCCAGACGCTGCCTTAATCAACTGAGCTGAGCACCATTCCTTTCCCTCCGTCCCATCCCAAATCCTTATCCTGACCCCTTCCAAGAAGTGGTTGTAATGGCTTGGCGCTTTCCCCTAATAAACCCCCACCCCTCCTAGACTTTACTAAGGGGTGGAGCTGTATATAGAAAATATAGAATACTTTCCCTTAATCTATAATCACAAGAGTTAAGGTACAGGGCAAAGGAATGAACTTACCTGAAGGGTCGTAGTAGACGCCGTTGTACACATTGAAGCAAGGGATGACCCTGAGCGCCCCCGGAGCCGTCTCTGGCCAACAGGAGACGCCGTCGAACTTGACCGGGCATGAACCAGGGTACCCAGAGGGCTCCGCTATGGAATGGACGTATTCCTGGAAGCATTTAAGCACCTTGTGATCCTCGTCGGTAGAGTTGAGCACCGTCGATTGCTCCATGAACTTGTTCCAGAGGGTGTTCCGGAGTTCCGTCATCACGGGTGAGTCTGGATCCAGATCCATCAGGTCCGGGTCCTCGGGTTCGAGGTCCAGCGGGTTCATCGGGTCGAGTGTGTCCGGAGCGAGGTACTGGGGTTCCTCAGTGGGTACTGGCAGAGAAGGTGGCATGGTTCAGGTTGAATGTCTTCTGTATGTCTTAAAGTGTTTCAGAGAGTGCTGTCCATCGCGGGAAGACACTTGCACTCAAAGAGACGATGCACTCATCTCTTTTTACAAGTGCAACTGACACACTTACAGCATATTCGTTCACTAAACGAAGAATCGTTACACTAATGCCATTGAAGGATTTAGTTTTCCACAATATAAAAAACAAAAAAATCCAAGCAATTAAACGCTGGTTAAGCGTTTATAATTCTGTGAAGGAATGTTTTTATTGATGTACTTATACACTATAGAGAATGATCCCTTGAGTGCTGAAACGGACTTGAGCAGTGGCTCTTGACTGTACACACTTACGGACTCTGCTTGAGTCAGGCACAGTTCCAAGTCTTATGCACTTAACGTTGCTTCTAGCTTAACACCGAACGCACTCACAGCATACACACAACGCACTCACAGTATACACAACGCACTCACAGTATAGACGTCGTGGGAACACTTTTCCCACAGATATCAAAACACACTCAAGACGTGAGTACACGAAATGTACTTTATCGCCCAGTGCCGGGAGAGTTTGTGGCTCTGTACACCAAGATCAGTGCCAATCACGGCCTGATTGGCTGACGAGAGTGGCTCGTAGGACCAAGCTGATGTTGAACCTGCAGTGGGCGTAGGTGGGCGTGTGTCCCCAGTGGGCGTAGGTGGGTTGGTGACGCGTCACTCACTCTACAGTCCATTCCAGCGACCCTCATCATGGCTGCAAGAGGAACAGAAGGAGTTAGATATCAGAGTTAGTCCTGAAAGATTTATGGTAGAAAATGGGACGCATTATTGGTAATGAAAGGAACATAATGTTTCCGTTTTCCGTTCACCGGCCCCGAGGGGGTTACTTTAGTAGTTTGGGGTTTGTACGTTTTTGGGTTGGGTAAAATAGTTGTATTTGTTACGGAGTGGCAGATAGAGGAAGCTGGCTGACCAGTGACGGTGTTCTGGAGCTAGATATCTGCTCCTCTATACCTGCTTCCCATACCTGCTCCCCCATACCTGCTTCCTATACCTGCTTCCCATACCTGCTCCCCATACCTTCTCCCTATACCTGCTTCCTAAACCTTCTTCCTACACCTGCTCCCCATATCTGCTTCCCATACCTGCTCCCCATACCTGCTCCGCATATCTGCTTCCCATACCTGCTCCCCATACCTCCTCCCCATACTTCCTCCCCATACCTGCTCCCCATACCTGCTCCCTATATCTGCTCCCCATACCTGCTTCCCATACCTGCTCCCCATATCTGCTTCCCATACCTGCTCCCCCATATCTGCTCCCCATACCTGCTACCCACACCTGCTCCTCCAAACCAGCTCCTCATCCCCCCAGGACACCTTTGTGCTCCTTCAGTCACACACACAAGCCGCCCCGGAACACGGAACACCACCATTCAATCTTCAAGTACCTGGACCACGCTTCCTCAAGCATTAACGCAACCCCTTACAAGACCTGTACTTGTTCCCTTATTCCTTGGCGGCTTCGTGTTTGTTTGTTCGTTTGTTTGAACAGTTTACAAGCTTAGAATCGTTACAACCCAAGGATGTTATTGTTATATATAACCTCTTGCCACTTCGGAGCTTATAAGGTGTTTGCTTAAATGTAAACAAACCCGTTATGATTAGAGAAATGTTTACAAGTTTGGTAAATAGTAGAGTAAATGCTTGATAAATCCTGGTCATGAGTTGTAGTCATCCAGGTGGCGGGTTGCATCTTGGCCAACTAATCCCCAGGTAGCCATTTCTGACCAGGTGAAATTCTCAGGAAATCCCCAGGTAGCCATTGTTGACCAGGTGAAATCCCCCAGACAGCTCCTTGCACACCTGCCACGCTTGTGCCCAGAAATTTCCCAAGGTTCGAGGATTGATTGAAACAGTGACCAGAAAATATGAATACGTAAGTGTACAAGAGAGCCAGAAACGCAAGGGAAGAGGGAATTATCAGGGGGGAAAAGCAAAAAGCCATTACGACTATATAGCACTTGAAAGGGATCTGGATAAGGATATGTGATGGTACGGGGGGGGGGGGGAAGGAATGGTGCCCAACCACTTGGACGGTCGGGGATTGAACGCCGACCAGCATGAAGCGAGACTCTACCGTCCGGCCCAAGTGGTTAGTAATGTGAGCGTCTACATATATTTCTGCACGAAACGTATGTAGCTATTTATTTAAAATTAGCGTCAAGTTCCTCTATCTAGCACTTCATCGCTATTTTCAGCGTTTAATATAGATAAGTCAGTCCTCTGAAAGAGATAAATGTACAAATGTGGAAAACCGCAGATAGAAAACGAGTGTTCAGTGAAGGTATCATTCATTTTCACAATTTATTATGGTCTGTAATAAATCTATATGGTCTGTAATAAATCTATATGGTCTGTAATAAATTGTGAAAATGAACTTTGGAGAGTTAAATTTTCAACTTCCCTCGAGACTGAAGAAAAACAAGAAATATTGAGAAGATTCGTGTTAGAATCATTAATCTTACTCTTTCAGTCATATTCAACAACATATATATATATTTTGTGTGTAAATCACGAAAAATAAACACGTGATTAAAACTGGACAGTGTCAGACCACGGAGGAAAATTGAAACAGGAATTTCCCTAAGTACCTTTCGTATAATAATACATCTTCAGAAGGAGTGGAAGATGTATTAATATACGAAAAGTATATTAATTCCACTACTTCTGAAGATGTATTAATATACGAAAGTACTTAAGGAAATTCCTGTTTCAATTTTCCTCCGTGGTCTGACACTGTCATAAATATATATATATATATATATATATATATATATATATATATATATATATATATATATATATATATATATATATATATATATATATATACATTAACAAAAGCAATCAGCGACAAATGCATGCTGCAGTATACAATAAAGGTATAACCGGACAGGTCTTTTCATGCAAGTATCACACCCAGCAGGTATTTGTTGCATCATAATTTGTGACAATTCAGATATCTTAGAATATATAATCTACGTAGTTTGTCACCCAGGTTTCAGCGACTTCATTAGATAGTAGTCTACGGGGTCCTCACCTACAGGATGGGTAGAGGGTCCACCACCACCACTCAAAGGATAGGTAA
>NC_091171.1:43254957-43264061 GCF_040958095.1 Procambarus clarkii
TCGCCACCACAACCACCACCATGACCAGCACCAATACAGCCACCACCACCACAGCCAGCACCACCACAGCCACTACCATCACAGCCATTACCACAGCCACCACCACCACCACAGCCACTACCACCACAGCCACCACCACCACAGCCACCACCACCACAGCCAGCACCACCACAGCCACTACCACCACAGCTATTACCAAAGCCACCACCACCACCACAGCCACTACCACCACAGCCACTACCACCACAGCCACTACCACCACAGCCACTACCACCACAGCCACTACCACAGCCACCACCACCACCACAGCCACCACCACAGCCACCACCACCACAGCCACCACCACCACCACCACCACAGCCACCACCACCACCACAGCCACCACCACCACCACCACCACCACAGCCACCACCACCACCACAGCCACAACCACCACCACCACAGCCACCACCACCACCACAGCCACTACCACCACAGCCACTACCACCACAGCCACTACCACAGCCACCACCACCACCACCACCACCACAGCCACCACCACCACAGCCACCACCACAGCCACCACCACCACAGCCACCACCACCACCACCACCACAGCCACCACCACCACCACAGCCACCACCACCACCACCACCACCACCACCACCACAGCCACCACCACCACCACAGCCACAACCACCACCACCACAGCCACCACCACCACCACAGCCACCACCACCACCACAGCCACCACCACCACAGCCACCACCACAGTCACCACCACCACAGCCACCACCTCCACCACAGCCACGACCACCACAGCCACCACCACCACCACAGCCATCACCACAGCCACCACCACCACCACAGCCACCACCACCACCACCACCACCACCACCACCACAGCCACCACCACCACAGCCACCACCACCACTATAGCCACCAGCACAGCCACCACCACCAGCACAGCCACCACCACCACAGCCACCACCACCACAGCCACCACCACCACCACAGCCACCACCACCACCACCACAGCCACCACCACAGCCACCACCACCACCACAACCACCACCACCACCACAGCCACCACCACCACCACCACCACAGCCACCACTGCAGCCACCACCACCACCACCACAGCCACCACCACCACCACCACCACAGCCACCACCACCACAGCCACCACCACCACCACAGCCACCACCACCACCACAGCCACCACCACAGCCACCACCACCACAGCCACCACCACCACAGCCACCACCACCACAGCCACCACCACCACAGCCACCACCACCACAGCCACCACCACCACAGCCACCACCACCACAGCCACCACCACCACCACAGCCACCACCACCACCACCACCACAGCCACCACCACCACCACAGCCACCACCACCACCACAGCCACCACCACCACCACAGCCACCACCACCACCACAGCCACCACCACCACAGCCACCACCACCACCACAGCCACCACCACCACCACAGTCACCACCACCACAGCCACCACCACCACAGCCACCACCACCACCACAGTCACCACCACAGCCACCACCACCACCACAGTCACCACCACAGCCACCACCACCACCACCACCACCACAGCCACCACCACCACCACCACTACAGCCACCACCACCACCACCACCACAGCCACCACAGCCACCACCACAGCCACCACCACAGCCACCACAGCCACCACCACCACAGCCACCACCACCACCACAGCCACCACCACCACAGCCACCACAGCCACCACCACCACCACAGCCACCACCACCACCACCACCACAGCCACCACCACCACCACAGTCACCACCACCACAGCCACCACCACCACCACCACAGCCACCACCACCACCACAGTCACCACCACAGCCACCACCACCACCACAGTCACCACCACAGCCACCACCACCACCACAGTCACCACCACAGCCACCACCACCACCACAGCCACCACCACCACAGCCACCACCACAGCCACCACCACCACAGCCACCACCGTCACCACCACAGCCACCACCACAGCCACCACCACCACAGCCACCACCACCACCTCACACTTCTCTCATAGTCAACAACTCATTTTCATACTGTGTTTTTTGCTTCTGGTTATTAGTTTTCCTCTCATATTTTCGTTCAGTTACTGCGGACCGTAAATTAAAGTCTCCATTGTTATGTTAGCAATTATTCTCTAAATTACTAGGCTTCTCAGTTACGTTTTCAATTACTGAACCTTGTAATTATATTTTCAATTACTGTAATTGCCATTACCGCTAATTATTATAATATTTCCAATTCTAATTTGAACACTTACACTTCCTGAACACTTCTAATACCTTTATTTCCCCTCAGTGTCACTCTCTGAGTACAAGTGTCTGAACAACCTGATACACTCACTTTATCACTCAGGACGTGAGAGGAAATACTCCGCACCACTTAACAATCAGATCGAAGCTGACACTCCCACTCATGTCTTACACACAGTCTAAACTGTTGGGCCATTAGAGGTGTGGGGGTGTATTGGGGTATCGAACTGACCCCCCACAACACTGCCGCTGTTCAATTGCAGACCCGTTAACGATGCTGTGATTCGTATGTTGTTGTTGTTTAAGATTCGCTAACTGGGACAAAACGTTTCAAGTAGCACGGGCTATGGTGAGCCCGTAGTGGACTTTGTGATTCATATGATCCCTGAAGGTCTTGGCTGCAACAGATTCCTTAGTGTCTGTGTAACGCGAGAGATCAGTTCGTCTGTGGTCATAATCTTGAGGTTATCTTGAGATGATTTCGGGGCTTTGGTGTCCCCGCGGCCCGGTCCTCGACCAGGCCTCCACCCCCAGGAAGCAGCCCGTGACAGCTGACTAACACCCAGGTACCTATTTTACTGCTAGGTAACAGGGGCATAGGGTGAAAGAAACTCTGCCCATTGTTTCTCGCCAGCGCCCGGGATCGAACCCGGGACAACAGGATCACAAGTCCAGTGTGCTGTCCGCTCGGCCGACCGGCTCCCATAAGAACATGTTTGTATTTTAATATTATGTTCTTATTCCCTATTGAGACTACTCATAGCCGAGTGGACAGAGCTTCTGCCTCATACGCTTGGGGGTTCCGTGGTTCAAGTCTCCCAGTACCCAGGTGAATGGACTATTTGTTTCCACGGAACTCTGGAAGCTTTTCCTTCAGCCACTCTTAGTCTATCTTCTATCCTTTGAGGATAAGAGCGCTTTACGGAGGAAAACTTAACTGACCTCAAGGTTCTTCGGGCGGGCAGGTATAAGAAGTATTACAGGAGAAGAGAGTGCTCTGGGTAATAGGGAAACTGGCCAATTTAGCATTGGGTAATAGGTTAATCGGAGAGCAGACAGACAGACTCGTAAACTGACAGGTAAAACCTATATACTGAACGTCACCAACGCGATCAGGATCGTTAAATAGACAGACTAGTTCAATGGCTAGCTGATTGATTAGCAAGCTAACCGGAAAGTATAATCACACACACACACACCCACACACACACACACACACACACACACACACACACACACACACACACACACACACACACACACACACACACACACACACACACACACACACACACACAAACACACACACAAACACACAACACACACACTATCCTCAGTTTCAAATATTGATTTAATAAAACCCAATAGGTTCAAGAATCGATACACCAGTTTATTGACAGCTGAGAGGCGGGACCAAAGCGCCAGAGCTCAACCCCCCGCAAGCACAACTAGGTGACTACAGCATGAGCAACGCGACGCCTATCAGTGGGAGGATGAGTTGTTATGCAATTAGTGCAATCCATTACTCATCTGGTACTCACCTATGGTATCTGCGTCTTGGCTGTACGTTCATAGGGACGGCTAGGAGGGATGAGTACTTTAGATATGGAAGAACCGAACCATATGGAAGAGATTTATATCAATAGCATGAATGACGAGTAACGGAAGGCATTAGTGTAGTACAGGATCAGGAACACGTGGAGGAACTAGTGAGAGGCAATGTAAAAATGCAGGACGAACTGTAGGAGGAGAGAAGGACAAGGGGAGAAGACATACAGGCACTTAAAGAAGTGACTTTGCGAAGGCAGCGTCAAGAATTATAAGCGATCGTAAACACAAAAGATGACGTTATTAAATGCCTAAAAATGAAGTTTAACAGGAGTGACCAACTCCGCATGGCAACCTTGAACCAAGTAGAAAAACGGAAGGGAATAAAAAACAAAGTAGATGCAAATGTGAATTGGTTATAGAACAATATAAACTGGAAAAGGAAAAGAAGGTAACACAGAGGAAAGAATTAAACAAATGAAGAATGTAGCCGAGATTTTGGGGAGTAACATCAGACAAAACCTTTACGGAAGAAGCAGAGAGTTCAGAGGGAAAGAAGTTAATTAAGGAAACAGTGTTAGAGGTTTTAAAAACTACCCAAGTCAAGAAATGTACAAGACAAGAGTTGGAGAGGGAGAGATCAATATTAATATTCAACCTAACAGAGATTAAAGAGATCACATGGCAAATAAGGAGAGAGATAGAATGGAAGGGAATAACAAAAAAAAAGTGTACTCAAAATTCAGGCGGGAGTTGCAACAAAAGAATTTCTGCAGGCTAGGTAAGTTTCAGAGAGGAATAAATCGACCAGTGAAAGTTATTTTTATGCACAGCAACCGAGAAATATATTCGGGCGGAGAAAAGTTATTTAAGAAATGAAGGAAAAATATTCTCCTTAGACAGATCATGTCTAAGGAGGGAAGGGACGTAGCAAAGAGTATCAGCAAAGAAAAGCAAATGAGAAGAGGAAGGAGACAAAAAAATGGCACAAACATGGCACAGGATCTGGCTACAGAGAGCAGAATACGGAAATAGTGTTGGCAGACCAGCTTAATGCAACAGAACTATACAGACAGACATAGTAAGGCTGTTGAGCCTGACGAAACATCAACACGAATGAATAGGCAAGAGTAACTGGTTCACCCCTCTCCCTCTATCAAGTACGGGAATGCAGCCACATTAACAAATACTCCTTAGGGAAACAAAAGCAGCCGAATTGTCATGAATTGCATGAAATAAATGATCGCAAATGCAGATGGAGTTGCTAATAAAGGAATAGAATTACAGGAAAGAGTATCAGAAGTACAGTTGCTTATGATCGTGATAATGGAAACGAAACTGTCAAGCATTATAAGAAATGCAATCTTCCCAAGAGTAATCATATGTATCTCCAAGTTATAAGGAGAGCTGTGATGCAGCTCTGTTGTTACAACTACACCAGAGCGTTGAAGAACTACAAACAGTAGAGTGATCTGACCAGCAAGAGACTTGCTGGTCAGTGGACTTGCTGGAATAGCAACAGAGGGAGGCGTGAAGATAGTGGTAGCAGTGATATATATAATCCTCTACCAGTAAATAGAAGGCCCCAGGTAAGAATGCGATTTGTGCAATGAGAATTGTCTAATGACTATGGATACAAAATCCTGACATTAGGGGACTTCAACCACACAGAAATGAACTAGATAAATACGGATCCCTACAGGGGGGTGATGAGACACGGAGAACAACACTGGTCGACATGACAGGAGAGCAACACTGGTCGACATGACAGGAGAGCAACACTGGTCGACATGACCGACAAACACTTCGTAAAGCAACATGTCACAGAACCCACAAGAGTGAGAGGAGACGACTCACCAGCAACACAAGACTTGATGTTTTCCTAAAATGAAGCAGATGCTGAAAAAAATAGAGTATGATGCTAGAGTGAATCCTAGATCTAGAGCTAGCTCCTAGAGCTAGAGCTAGCTCCTAGAGCTAGAGCTAGCTCCTAGAGCTAGAACTAGCTCCTAGAGCTAGAGCTAGCTCCTAGAGCTAGAGCTAGCTCCTAGAGCTAGAGCTAGCTCCTAGAGCTAGAACTAGCTCCTAGAGCTAGAGCTAGCTCCTAGAGCTAGAGCTAGCTCCTAGAGCTAGAACTAGCTTCTAGAGCTAGAGCTAGCTCCTAGAGCTAGAGCTAGCTCCTAGAGCTAGAGCTAACTCCTACAACTAGCCTCTAGGAGCTAGCGGCCACTGTATTGTCATGCCGTAATACATAGTGAAGCTGAAGAAATTGGTTACACACAGAAACCCATTTAAAAAGAAAAGTGATTACAAACGCGGGGCTACGACAGGAAGAGGGGGGACCTCCTGCGGGAAATTCAATGGGAAAGAGAAATGGAAGGGAAGGCAGCAAGTGAGATGATGGAATGCGCTGCTGTTACTAATTTATGTGAAGGACCTACCCGCGGGAATGAGCTCAGACATGACAATGTTTTCAGATGATGCAAAGCTGATGAGGAACGTGAAAGCTGATGAGGATCGCAGAAAGTATGGGGAGGCTCTTGACGCACTTCAGGAGTGGTCAGACAAATGGTTGCTGGAATTCATTCCCAACAAGTGTAAGGTAATGAGGATGGGTAAAGGAGAGAGAGGAGACCAGAAGGCATCTACACCATCAGGGAAAATGGGCTAAAGGAATCAGAAAAAGAGAAGAAGTCATTCCATCACTAACACCAGAGGCACACATAAACAGGATAACACTTTACGAGTGAACAAATCCACAAGGGCCGTGCCGAGGATTCGAACCTGCGTCCGAGAACATCCCAGACGCTGCCTTAATCGACTTGAGCTACGACATGGTCAAAAGGAGTTGAAACTGAAGGTCTACTGAACTTACTGGATCCTGCAGCCTCTCCGAGACACAAACCACGGTTTTTGCACAACTCCCCCCATGCACCCGAGCTATGTCAATAGGCCGTTCTCCCTCTTCGCCCATACTTCATTACACACAGAAATCACAATTGCGTGATGCATCAAATGAACAAAATTTCGAGGATAGTTATAATAACAGTTACGAGGATAATTTTTTCAGTGCCAGAGTAATAGACAAATGGAATGCACTAGGAAGTGATGTGGTGGAGGCTGACTCCATACACAGCTTCAAGTGTAGATATGATAGAGCCCAGTAGGCTCAGGAACCTGTACATTAGTTGATTGACAGTTGAGAGGCGGGACCAAAGAGCCAGAGCTCAACCCCCGCAAGAACCCCCGCAAGCATAACTAGGTAAGTACACACACACACACACCCACACACACACCCACCCACCCACACCCATACACACACACACACACACACACACACACACACACACACACACACACACACACACACACACACACACACACACACACACACACACACACACACACACACACACACACACACACACACATTGCAACACTTGCACGACACGCTGCACTCTCATACATTGCCGGGAAACTGGTTCTTTCTCATCTAGGTGATCAGGTAGCGAAGTCACCATGATGGGCCCAGGACCCACCATGTTGGGGCTGTTGCTGGCTCCAGGAGCACCTGCCTGGAGCAGCAGCAGCAGGAGGAGGACGAGCAGTTGCAGCAGGAGAAAGAGCGAGAGGAGCTGGAGGAAGAAGATTAAGATAAAGATCTCTCATTGTAAACGGAAACAATGAAGACACGAAAGATAAATGAGAAAGTAGAGTCAGAAGAGGGAACAGGAGCCGAACCACAAGAGAGAAATACAGAACTAAAGAGAAACTCTTCCCTAAGTCTCCTCAACGTCTGCGGGCAAACTCTTCTGCCAATCTGCCTCCTCGAATTATCCTCATCCAGGGGGGGGGCGCCCGCCCCCTCCACACGTAGGGGGAGAGAGAGATGCCTCTCATCCAGGGGGGAGCCCGCCCCCTCCACACGTAGGGGGAGAGAGAGTTGCCTCTCATCCAGGGGGGAGCCCGCCCCTCCACACGTAGGGGGAGAGAGAGTTGCCTCTCATCCAGGGGGGAGCCCGCCCCCTCCACACGTAGGGGGAGAGAGAGTTGCCTCTCATCCAGGGGGGAGCCCGCCCCCTCCACACGTAGGGGGAGAGAGAGTTGCCTCTCACTCTCGCATGCAAATGTTCAGCAATTCACATTCGGGAGTTACCAACACTCCACACCTTCTCCCCTTCCTCAATCCATCTCTCTCTCTCTCTCTCTCTCTCTCTCTCTCTCTCTCTCTCTCTCTCTCTCTCTCTCTCTCTCTCTCTCTCTCTCTCTCTCTCTCTCTCTCTCTCTCTCTCTCTCCCTGGTAGTGAGAGGAGAGGCCAGAGAGTGGCGAGGTGCTGCCATTAGGGTGCCTCGGGTGCCAGTACTCTTGCTTATTGAATTCCTGATCTATGTAAATTGTCTCTCTGAAGGAATTGACACACTCTTCTCAAACACTTTTGCTGATAACACAAAAGTTCGGAGTAGAGTAAATGCGACGGAAGACCGCTGAACCACTAAAGGATTACTTAACGTGAAAGACTGATCCAAGAGCTGGGAACTAGAGTTCAACTGATGCAAATGTATAGCAATGAAGCTAGGTGCTTGCACCATGTAACCGAATACATAATACGAAATGGAACAGCCTACTTTTCCTGGAATCAGACAGAAAGACTTTGGTATTTGTATTAGTCCAAACCTACCAAACCTGTACCTTAAAGGGATATGACCTGCTGCATGTCCAAGGTTGACTCACGATGCAAGAAGTATTATAATCCTGAACAAGGAGTCATTCGGGCCACGGTATTCCACGTATGTCAGATCAGTTGCGGAATATGCAGCGTCAGCGAAAGTTCACAGACATACCAGCAAACTAGTCCCAGAACTAAGAGGTACAAGTAACGAGGAAAAGACTAAACCTCACATCACCGGAAACGAACAAAATTACGGAAACATGATCACCACATACACAATACTCAGGGGGTAACAGAACATAGAACAACAGACTAGGTATCACAGGGGGAACACAAAAAATTGGACACAGGTGCAAACTAAAAACCCAAATGAGACATTACAAATATTCCAGTGTCAGACAAGTGAGTATTTGTTGTTGTTGTTGTTGTAGTTGTTGTTGTTGTTGTTGTTGTTGTTGTTGTTGTTGTTGTTGTTGTTGTTGTTGTTGTTGTTGTTGTTGTTGTTGTTGTTGTTGTTGTTGTTGTTGTTGTTGTTGTTGTTGTTGTTGTTGTTGTTGTTGTTGTTGTTGTTGTTGTTGTTGTT